>NC_138371.1:128132582-128150063 GCF_054177405.1 Leptonychotes weddellii | reverse complement strand
TTTTTTTTTTTTAAAGATTTTATTTATTTATTTGAGACAGAGAGAATGAGAGAGAGAGAGCACATGAGAGGGGGGAGGGTCAGAGGGAGAAGCAGGCACCCTGCCGAGCAGGGAGCCGGATGCAGGACTCGATCCAGGGACTCCAGGATCATGACCTGAGCCGAAGGCAGCCGCTTAACCAACTGAGCCACCCAGGCGCCCTTAAAAAAGATTTTTTAACTGCTCATTTTTTCTTTAATCTATGTGTACATTAATGCTTTTATTATGTAAAAATATAGCTGGATTTTGTTGTAGCTATTGTTTTATTCCTATTTAATTTTCTGTCTTTTTTTTTTTTTTTTTAGATTTTATTTCTTTATTTGCTAGAGAGAGCATAGGCGAGAGAGAGTGAGCGAGAGTACAAGCAGGGGGAGCTACAGGCAGAGGGAGAAGCAGGCTCCCTGCTGAGCAAGGAGCCCGATGTGGGACTCGATTCCAGGACTCTGGGATCAGGACCTGAGCTGAAGGCAGCCATTTAACCAACTGAGCCACCCAGGCATCCCAATTTTCTCAGTCTTAAAATAGCCAAAAAAAAAAGAGCTTCACATTATCTGTGATTTTTGGCTGTAGTTATACTTTTGTAAATAATTTTGAAGAATTAATCCAAAGCAGAGATAGAGCTTTAAGTGTAAAGATGTTAACTGAAATGCTGTGTGTGAGTGTGGGAAATAGAATGGAAACAAATTTAATGTATGTCTAAGAAGAGAGGAAATAGTAGTAGGTTTGTAATGAAATGGAAAACCAGGCAGTCCTGTAAAATGATGTTTATTCAGAAAATTTGTAATAACAGGGGTAAATAATTTTATAATACATACACAGTACTAACATACAACATAATCTCAACTATGTAAAAAAAAAATAAATTTGGGATAAAGGCTGAAAAGAAATACATATAGAAGTTTAAGAGGTTGCCTTCGTGGTTTGTGGTTATGAGTAATTTATTTTTTCTTGTATTTTTTCTACTTTATGTATTTTGTATTTCAAGGATTTATTTATATCCTCCCTGTTACAGGAAGGATTTTAGGCAGTTTATACAAATTCATAAAATGACAAAATGGCATGGATGGACAAGATGATAAACTAGACAAAAGATTGTGGAAAAGGAATTGGGGACAAAATGAAGTATATAATATAATTAACTATGCTCCTACAGTAAGCCATATACTTAAATATTTCAACCTAAGTTTTCTTGTTCTAAGGGGAAACTTCTTGATTCTGATGTCTGGAAAAAAACCCTATGAAAAATTACGATTTCTTGGTAGTAAGGGCAGATAAGAATGTCTCTTCAAGAATACAGGATAATGAAGGAAAGCATTTCTTTATTGTTATTATGGGAAATGCCTTCCCAAATATGTGAAATTCTCAGGAAAAGTAATTTTGCCACATAAAAATAAAAACCGTAAAGAAAGTCAGAAGGCTGGGGCACCTGGCTGGCTCAGTTAGTAGAGCATGTGACTCTTGATCTCAGGGTTGTGAGCTCGAGCCCCCTGTTGGGGGAAGAGATTACTTAGTAAGTAAAAATTAAAAAAAAAGTCAAAAGGCCAATCCGGAAAAAAAAAATTTACAGATACGCAATTAATAAAAAGCTAATAATATATGTAGAGCTCTTGTAAATTAACAATAAACAATATAAATTGATAAAAGCCCAATAGAAAAATGAGCATAGAGTACGGACCAGGAGATACAGGAGATACAGACATGGAGAACGAGGTTATTTGAATGAATACCTGTTGTCTCCATTGTGAAAGGGAAGACTTCACAGGTGAATTCTACCAAACATTTAAAGAGGAGTTAATACCTATTCTTCTCAAACTATTCCCAAAAATTGAAGAGGAAGAAAAACTTCCAAATTCATTCTATGAGATCAGCATTACCCCGATACCAAAATCAGATAAAGACAGTACAAAAAGAGAACTACAGGCCAATATCCCTGATGAACATAGATGCAAAAATCCTCAACAAAATATTAGCAAACCATATCCAACAATACATTAAAAAATTGTTCACCACGATCAAGTGGGATTTCTTCCTGGGTTGCAAGGGTTTAGTATTTGCAAAACATTGCATCAATGAGAGAGAAAGGGTAAACACCATATGATCATTTTAGTGGATGCAGAAAAATATTACGTAGGAATAGGGATAAAAAAAAAACCTTTAAAAATTACTTATTTTTTTTGTGAACATGCAAGCATTTTCCTTTTGTCCCTCTGCCACAATTCTCTGTGACAGTAATTTTTTCCTTAGTTGTTTTATTTGAGGATATCATCTTTAAAAAATGATTTTAGCTGAAATATTGATTGATGCTACAAGGTAACCCATATTTATATTTTGAGTTATAGCATTTTAGGGGGAGGGGTGGTTGTTAAATCTGGTCTCCTGGTAAGCGTTTGACAACCATCTCTTTTTAACAGAAGAAACCCTGATGTGCAGCATTTTGCCATAATATAAATACTCCCCTTGTGGTCCCAGTCTGTCAGTAGGATGTCATTGAATTGGGAGTTGGGCGGAAACTTTGCATCTGGCTCCCAAGTCCTGGTAGGAGCCAGCTCCAACCCACTGCTGCTTAAACACTCGGAACCTTATTTTAAGTCACTGTTCGATGTCAATCAAATAATTTTAAGATCTAGGAGTTCACTCATTTTGTAGTGTCTTGTTATTTCAGGGGCTAAAATGATGTATTTTCTGGACAAGTCAAGGCAAGAGAAAGCAATTGCTATTGCCACTAGATTGGATGAAACGATAAAAGATAAAAATGTAAAGGTAAGATTTTTCAGATTGGTTTCTACAAATTTATGGATACTGAGTGCTCTGACAAAACATGTGTCTTTACAACAAAATGCTTGAGTGGACCTTCAGAGTTAGGTGTGGATTTGGATCTCAGCTCTAGCAGTTACAATATTTGTCACACGCGTTAGGCAAATTTCCATTTCTTGGCTTGCTCTTCCTCATTTATAAGATAAGGATGAAAATACAGGCATACCTAGGAGATATTTTGGGTTCAACTCCAGACCACTGCTGATAAAGTGAATAGCACAACAAAGTGAGTCCAGTGAAGTTTTTGGTTTCCCAGTGCATATAAAAGTTATGTTTATACTATACTGTAGTCCGTTAAGTGTGCAATAGTGTTATGTCTGAAAAAACAATCTATATGCCTTAATTAAAAAAAAGTTTATTGCTAAAAAATGCTAACCATCATCTAAGGTTTCAGCGAGTTGTAATCACTGATGACAGATCATCATAACAAATATAATACTAGTGAATAAGTTTGAGATATTTGCAAGAATTGCCAAAATATGACACAGGGACACAAAGTGAGCAAATACTGTTGGGAAAATGGTGCCAACAGACTTGCTCGACACAGGGTCGCCACAAGCCTTCAATTTGTAAGACACACAGTATCTGCAAAGCACCACGGAGCAAGGCATAGTAAGCCCTCAGTAAATGGGAACTAGTATGGTTAATAAAGGACTTTTTTTTTTTTAAAGAGACATTTTCATTTTAGTGATCAGTTTCGGAGAGTCACTTTTTCAAGTATTAGAATTTTACCATTTTTTTAAGGCTTTGTAGAATTGATTTCTAAAATGTTCCAGTTCTAAACTGAGGGTTGTTGGAGGGGAGGTGGGTGGGGGGATGGAGGATGGGGTTACTGGGTGATGGGCCTTGGGGAGGGCACATGATAGGATGAGCACTGGGTGGATTGTGTGCAGCTGATGAATCCCTGAGCTCTACCTATGAAACTAATGTTAATTAATGGAATTTAAATTTTAAAAAATAATAAAATGTTCCTGTTTTGAGGTGATTACTTACTGTGAGTAGCAAGAAGTTATTTTACACTGAGGCCTTGCCAGTGTTCTTTTGTTTAATTAACACATTGCATCTTTTGATTATTAAAGTGATTAGTAACCAACCTTTTTTCTTAAAAATTATTTTTATTCTTGCCTTTTTTGATAGACTTTATTAAAGGTTTCCGAGGCACTGCTTGATGGCAGCTTTGGGAACTGTAATTCCCAGTATGAAGAATACAGGGTGGCCTGTCATAACCTGCTTCCTTTCACTTCCGCTTTCCTGCCCGGTGTGAACGAAATGGACGGCCACAGTGTGGCACTCAGCCATACAGCTAACTGGGATGCCTTGGCAAATGAAATTTGAAATCCCATAGAAAGTTGACTCCTGTAAGACTCAGAGCTGAATTCAGATCAGGGTTTCCTTTTCAGGGTGTATTTTAATATAGGTATGAAATGGAATAATGGGATAGAATTTGTAAATGGAGTATTCGGTAAACTTACTTTATCCTTTATCTGACTCTGCCAATTTACATAAACATCTGTTGAAAATTACCTGTTTATACTTGTACAGTTTTCTTAAATTTTCCGATTATCAGCATTGTGATGGATGCTGTCACTTCTGTATCATAAATATAATTTCTTATTAAGCTAAGTTGTATACAGCCCCACTGTATTATTTTCTTGAAACCCTGGTTTCAGAATCTGTGTTTTGATGTTACGGGTTTGTTGTATTATTATTTGCTTGCTTTTTAATTAAAGCACATCAGTTTTAAAGTGTAAACTGTATGTTAAAAACAAGATGAAACTTTTTTTTGGCAGACATAGAGGTTTATTTTAAAATTTATTTCAGTTTGCCCTTTTTTCCACCTTAATTTTTTCATGATTTACCATTTCCTTCTTAATATCCATGAAAATGATACTTTCTATTGAATAAGAGTACTCCAGTTTTATGTAGATGATTCAGAATGTGGGGATTGGTTTGCCTCCTAATCATGGAAATTCACTGGTAAATTTGTTGCATATCCCTAGATCATTCTTTTAAAGACCCATGGGTAAGAATTATGCTATCTTGATTAAATTGCTTCATGTGTTAACAAATAGTTTATATCTAAGTGGTGTGCTTCGAAGGGGAGCAGAATAGGGAAGAATACAAATTATAAGGAAACATTCTTACTCTTATAGCCATGCATTGACTATTAAATACGTTTTTGTATCAGCAAAATGAGAATTTAAACTATTTTTAGTTTAACTATTAAAGCATTGTTGAGCAATATTTTAGGGGGGGAGTATAGGTTTTCGTTTTATCTTGTACAGAAAACAATAATGGAATCATTCATTATATTTCTTTCAGAACTGTGTAAATATGTCTAATATTAATACGTCCCTTTAAGGCAAATATGAATTCAAAAAGGGAGATTTTATTTAGAGAAGCCATTCTAATTAAAATGGTTTTCCTTTGCCCTAAGCTATTTAGATTCATAATTGTTAAGAGAAAAAAAACTCACTGTAAAATAATGCCAACCTATATAATACTGTAATAAATTATTTTGTACACAGTTGCTTATTTGTGTTTGTGTTATTATTTCACATAAAATATTTTTGCAAAATGTTTTTTCTTTGAAAGACTAAAAACTTAATCATCATTTTTACAAGTTTATAAAAAAGAAAGTTGGTTATTAAAAAATACACACCTACCAATAAATTCTGGTGCCACAGCAGCTTGGCTTCTTTTGAGTGTTTTAATAATTTTCGAGCTTGGCAGTCTTTGTCACTAAGTGATCCTGGCAAACATGTAATTCATTATGTTACTTTCAGCAAGATGCCACTTGCGTAAATGATTCCCATTAATCGTAATGTGGAAATCATGCTGGCAGCGGCAGTCTGTTATTTATTTCTATTTTTTTCAGTGGCAGTCTTGTTACAGGGTGGATACACTTGAAATGGGAGGAATTGGGTTCACGATCTGGAAGGCAGGATAAAGGGTGAAATCCAGTAGTGTCTGAGTCAGTGTATGGAGGTTGTATCTGTTCTCCTCCCTACTCCCATCCCACTTTGAGTATAAACATCCTATAAATCTGGGATAAGGGCAGGGATCTTTTTAGTTAAGGGAGGCAGGGGTGTGTCATGTTCCCCCACCTCCTACCTCCACCCTGCCTCCAGCCTTGGCAGAGGCCCTTTACATTTCAGAAAGCTTAAAGGAGAGGCATCTGAGAACCAAGTACTTGGAGAAGTCTCTAGTCTCAAGAGAAAAGTGTGAAGTCCTTTGTCCTGGGTGATCCTGCCAAGATTATCATAACAGCTAGGAAAAGACACAAAGATTCAAAAACATTTTTTTTTTTTTTGCTCTTTTTCTAGTTTTCTCAGAAGCTTAGATTATTGCTTTAGATCTTTCTTCTCTAATACATGCATTTAGTGCTATAAATTTCACTCTAAGCACTGCTTTGCTCCATCCCACAAACTTCAATAAGTTGTATTTTCATTTATCTCAAAATACTTTTAAATTTCTCTTGAGACTTCCTTTTTGATGCATGTGTTATTTAGAAGTGTTTTGTTAATCTCCAAATATTTGGAGATTGCTCAACTATCTTTCTGTTATTGATTTCTAATTTAATTCCATTGTAGTCTGAGAGCATGTTTTGTGTGAATTCCATTCTTTTATATTTATTAAAGTGTGTTTTATGACCCAGAATGTTCTCTGTCTCGGTGAATATTCCATGTCAGCTTGAGAAGAACATGTATTCTGCTGTTGCTGGATGAAGTTATCTATAAATGTCACATCCAGTGGACTGATGATGCTGTTGGATTCAACTGTATCTTGATTTTCTGGCTGCTGTATCTGGCCATTACTGATGGAGGGGTGTTGAAGTCTCCCACTGTTACTGTGGATTTGTCTATTTCTCCTTGTAGTTCTAGCAGTTCTTGCTTTATGTATATTGATGCTCTGTTGTTAGGCACACACACAATTAAAGATTGTTATGTCTTCTTGGAGAATCACCCCTTTAACATTATGTGATGTTTCCTTTATCCCTGATAATTTTTCTTGTTGTGAAGTCTGTTTTGTCTGAAATTAATGTAGTTACTCCAGCTTTTTTGAAAAATTGATGTTAGCGTGGTATGTCTTTCTCCATCCCTTAACTTTTAATCTGTGTCTTTACATAAAGTAGATTACTTATACACAGCATATAATAAGGTCTTGTTTTTTAAAATCCATTCTGATTGTTTTTAATTGGTATGTTTAGACCATTCACATTTCAAGTGATTATTGATATAGTTGCATTAATATCTACCATATCTGTAACTTTCCATTGCCCTTGTTCTTTGTTTTAAGAATTTTCCAAAATTAATTACAGACAACAAGCCAACAGATCCAGGAAGCTCAGAGAATACCAACTCGGATAAATACCAAAAAACTATACCTAACCAAATTATATTCAAACTGCAGAAAATAAAAGACAAAGAGAAAATCTTATAAAAAGTCAGAGAAAAACAAACCCCACTTTATCTTTAAAACAGCATGGATAAAAATTACATCAGACATCCCTTTAGAAACCATGCAAGCAGAAGAGAATAGAGTGAAATATTAAAAGTGTTGAAAGAAAAAACCCACCAGGCAAGAATTGTGTATGCAATAAAATTATCCTTCAAAAGTGGCAGAGAAATAAAGACTTTCTCAGACGAACAAAAATTGAGGGAATTTGTCACCAGTAGACCTGTCTCATATGCAATGTTAAAAATTCTTCAGAGAAGGAAAATGATATAAGAGAGTTAGATTACGTAAAGAGAAGAGTGTTAGAGATGGAATGAATGAAGGTAAAATACAGTGTCTTATTTTGAATAACTTATTATTTCTTAATCCTTAATCGATCTAACATAGTGGTTTCTCAGAATAATAAGAGCAACAGCGTATTGGATGATTACATCTTACGGATAAGTGGTACGAATGACCACAGTGTCATATGAGACAGGAGGGAGGAACTGGGAATACTTTCTTACAAGGTACCTGCACTACCCATGAAGTGGTATAGTGTTACTTGAAAGTTAGATTAGTTGTCCCAAAGAATCCAAAAACACTAATTCAAAGGGATACATGCATCCCTGTGTTTATAGCAGCATTATTTACATTAGCCAAGATATAGAAGCCGCCCAGGTGTCCAATGATTGATGAAGGGATGAAGAAGATGTGGTACACATACACAATGGAATATGACTCAGCCATCAAAAAAAATGAGATCTTGCCATTTGCAACAACGTAGATGGAGCTAGAGAGTATAATGCTAAGCAAAATAAGTCAGAGAAAGATAAATACCATATGATTTCGCTCATATGTGGAATTAGAGAAACAAAAGGAAAAAAAGATCAAGAAACAGACTCTTCACTATAGAGAACAAACTGATGGTTACCAGAGGGGAGGCTGGTGGGGGGATGGGTGAAATAGGTGATGGGGATTAAGGAGGGCACTTGTGATGAGCACTGGGTGATGTATGGAAGTGTAGAATCACTATGTTGTACGCCTGAAACTAACGTAACAGTATGTTAACTAACTGGAATTAAAAACTGTAAAAAGAACGCTAAATTAGTTGTAAATGTATATTGCAAACACTAGGGCAACCACTTAAAAAATTGTAAAAGAAGTATAATTAATATGCTAAGAAAGGAGAGAAAATGAAACCATATAAACCACTCAGTTGAAACGAGAGAAGGCAGAAAAAGAGTAGATCAAAAACAAAACGACTCCCCCCAAAAAACCCAAACAAAAAACAAAACGGGCAATGAATTGAAAACAGTTTCTATCTATTCTCTGTCTCTCTGTCTGTCTGTCTGTCTCATCTAGTTTCTGTCTATCTGATCTGCAATGTCCAGTTTGGTAGGCCTAGCCACACGTGGCTACCAAGCGGTTGGCTGTGGCTAATGTGTCCGAGGAACTGGATTTTAAATTCTATTTAAATGTAAATAGCCACAGATGGCTAGTGGCTACCACACCAGGGACATCTGTCTAATAGTTCTTCCCACAGGGGCATCTTTTTGTAAGTCAGCCCCCCAGAGGAATGCCTTTTTCAAATCCCTTTGAAGGCAGCTCTTCGTGCTAGCAGCTGGGGGGCTTCTTTGGGTTCTCCATTCACTGAGCTTGACTGTAAGCTCCTTAAGGTCCCCGAGCCGGTCGGTCTAGAGGGGGAAGCCCAGAGCTCAGCCCAAAGTAAGTATCCATAATGCTGTCGATGGATGCTTCCAGACACAAAGTGCTGTCACTAATCTATTTGACTGTGGCAGGTGCCCTGCAAGAGAGGCATCAACACCCTCATTTTCCAGGACACTAAAGCCAGTAGAGAAACCAGCTTTTCCCAGGGTCACACAGCTTTTCAGCAACAGAGCAGGATTCAAACCTGCTCCTTCCAACTTGGCATCATGTTCCTTCCCCTCTGTCACGATGCTCAGTAATCGTGTGTCTTCCTCACCCATCTGGCTCTGTTTGTGTTTAAAGTCTCATTGTCTCAACAAGAGAGCCAGTTCCCTGAGGGCCGGGCCCACACTGAGCCCACCGTGGGGGCTCCTGTTTGTCCCCTGACATACTTCTTTCCCAGTGAGCGCACTCACGTGTGGTTTCAGGGCTAACATTGTGTTGCTGGAACCCTTTGAAGTACGCTGTTAGTTCATTGTTTCCCCACTGGAGGGCAAACTTTTCCAGTTTTATTTACTTTTCTGATTTCTTCAGAATTACAAGAACCAGCGTAGAAGGGCCTGGGTTGTTTTCTATGTTTTCATTGTTTCAGGGAAATTAGATGGTTTCCATGCATGAGAAGTTGTGTAATATATACATTTCTAGTTCCATATATCCTGATAGCTGCCCTCTGTAGACACTACAAATTCCAGATGCAGCCTTTGTTACGTGGAGAGCGCCCCCTGCCCCGTGGTTTGCAGGTGTGGTGGAGTTTTGTGCGGCAAGAGGGTCCTGGTCTGAGTGGAGGAACCCGCTCTCAGGCAGGCCCCACCCGCCCTTCTTCTTTGCAGTGAGGAGAGTTATCAAGGCGATGGGAACTGCATGGTTCAGTGTTCTCAAGCTGGACTCCCTCAGAGTCATGGATTGTGCCAGACCCATGTTGGTGACCTCACAGGTACCTCCCTGGCCCAGAGGGAGTCCCCTGGAGCCCAGGGGAAGTTATGCTCGGCAGCCTTCTAATTAGAGGGTAGAAGTAGCCACGGTTCTGTGCACCATTTAGTGAACTTGGCCCTCTTCCTGGGCTCAAAAGTCTAGACAATGAGAGTTTTGAATGTGGGACAAAAGTGAACCAAGCCCTTTTCTTAAAAAAATATTTATTTACTTATTTATTTTAGAGAGAGCTGTGAGTGGGGGTGGGGAGCAGAGGGAGAGGGAGAATCCACAAGCAGACTCGTCCCGGGACCCTGAGATCATGACCTGAGCTGAAACCAAGAGTCAGCCGCTTAACCAATGGAGCCACCCAGGCGCCCAAAAGTGAACCAAGCCTTTTCGTGCACCCGTCCAACTTGTTCCACATATAAGATTAACATGTCAGCTTATATATGCAAATGTAGCTGCCTGCTGTCATGCACAGGAAGATTCTAGGTTGCCCCCGTGCACCCACAGGTCTGCCTTTAAGCTTCACTGCAAAGCCTCTGTCTGCAGACTCGGAGGCATGTGTCACAGCATAGCTCCACGTGTTCTCCCGTGGTCCCCAGGGCATCGGAGAGTTGTGTGCACCGAACTCAGCCTCTTCCAAGCGACATGCCCATCAGCTGCTTTCACCAGGGGGATGGAGTCACTTGTATTCCCTGGGTTCTGAGACGCCCTCCTCTTGTCTTTGTCTGTCTTTGTGGTGGGAAAGAAGGTAAGTCAGCAGCACGGGGCACTAATCAGTGGAGGTTCTCAGCTCAGTTTGGGAGGGGCACCCGGGGTCAGAATACTTGAGAGCCTTGTAATAATCTCATCTATTTAATCCCACACTAAACAGAAGGAATCTCCGTCTTAATAACGGTCTTACCCATATAACGTGAAATGGCAACCACTGATAACCAACAGAGAAAACAAGTGGGAGAACGGAGGATTGACTGTGACTTTCATGAATATTCATTTGTTACATATTCTTCTTTATTTCTTCTCACTTACGATGACTTACACGTTCTCGGGCATCAAAGCTTTAGGAAAATTTGTGACGGAGAAACTTGAAATGGAAAAAAACACCATTAGCTGCTTAATTTTCTCACCAATGGTCTGAGGCTGCCATTATTCCAACTTCGTGGCAAAACACTCGTATGGAGCTGCAGATGTGTCCAGACCACCGAGAAGCAGAGTTTGAGGACCACTAAGCTTTGAAGGCTCTGCTGCGGTGCCCCCACCTCGCTGAATGCTTCCCCGATTTACTCTGATGAAGTTCATCTACCCCCAATACACGTCGAGCCCCCTTACAGCACCTATCATGCCACATTTATCATGCTTTATATCTTGGTGGGGCCTTATTTGGACGCATGGCTCCTCACCACTACTGGACTGTAACTGAGCTGATCCCACGGATGAGCGTCACTGTCTGGGTTCGAGTCCCGACTCTGCCACTTAGCAGCGGTATGATTTTTGGCAAGTTCGTTAACCTTTCTATGACTTCGTTTTCTCATCTATAAAATGGGTCAATAGCACCTTCTTCAAAGGGCTGCAGTGAGGATGAAGCCCTATCAGTGTGTGCTATTTAGACCACTATCTTTGTATCTCCCACGGCACCTTGCCAGGGTTTCCCACCAGGACCTGGGCTCCTGATGGATTTTGCAAAGTAAGATGGCTTTCCACCGTGCCTTGAGGAATTTATTTTTAGACAATAGGAACTTCTGACCAGTGCCTCACTCCTCCTGGGACCTCTGAGGCCTCCTGTGTTCTATTACCCTGAAGGAAACGGAATGCTGCATTCAGGAGCTCCCCACCAGGCAGCCCATGGCCATCCTCTGGGGAACTTTAGAAATCCATCCAGGGCTCCTCACAGGGACTCTTTTTTCTTAATTATCAGTGTATAATAATGGTCTAATATATCCCACAAGTCAACTCACGCAAACAGATTTACAAAGTATGGCAATTCTAACAATACCCTACATTAAACTGTAGAGTGACCTTGTCTAAAAAACCACACTCAGAGATTCAAATTGACTGGCCTGGGCCGGAAGCTGGGAAATACTTCTTTTAAGAACCTGTGCATTCTGGGCAGAGAACTACCATGTTTGGCTCTGGGACAACCCTCGGCTGCTCATCACCAAGAGCTTATAAAACACACTTGGGACCCTCCCTCCAGATATTTTAATTCCATTGATTTGGGTAGGGCCTGAGCACTGGCACTTTTTAAAAGCTCCCTTTAGAAAAAGGCAACCTAATTTTGATGTTGAGTTCCTCTGCTTTGGACAATGGTGGGATAGGAGATGATCAGCCTGCTGGAGGGAAGTAGCAAGAGGATCTGGGGAGACCATTCGCTGCCTTATATGAGAGCAACATTTTCCTGGTTCTTCACAAACCCCTTCCTAGCACGTGATCTAGTGCATTGAGGAAAGGACCCAGCTTTTGGAGTAAGACAGGCATGGTGATACACCCAAAGATGGGTGACTTGGGGTAAGTCATTTGTCCACTGTATCTCATCAGTGCTGCGGTGGGGGCCTGATGTGATTGGAACTTGCCAGGCAACACTCTACAAATGAGAGCTGTTATCTTTAGTCTAGTAAATGTTTGAGTCTCCTCTTTTTGTTTGTCTGCAAGGTGGCTTCTGAGTCCAAAGAGGCAATTGCTTCTTCAAAGCCCTTTGCATGTGAGGGAGGGTCGCAATCCTCCCATACCCACAAGTGCCAGGGTCAAGACTGTCCCTGATACAGTGACCGTGTGTCCTGAACCAAAGAGCCACAGTAAACCTTATAAATTGTATTAGAAGTTGTGAAAGCTTATATGAAGAAGACTCTAAGAGGATAAAAATTCAACATCTTTAGGTAATATTTCGTATTTTTTAAATGCAAGTATGTACAGATTTCTGGTTTTTATACACTATGTGATTCTTTAAAATTGGAGCCAGTCTGGAAAATTCAAGTCATGGGTTCTAACTTTGCATCCTTATTTTTCTCACAGCATCTGGGTGCTCAGAAAATGAAGAAAGAAATCAGATTCAGAGATGTATGGAGACAGGTAAAGATCTCAAGGCTCTCAGTTTCTGGTTTGTTGTTCTCTTATCCATGGTTACTGTTGTTTGAAATATAAATGTCTATTGCTAATAATTATTTTTTCACTTCCAATTTCCTCCTGGTCTTTAGAGTTGCCACTGACATGGCCCAAAGCATATTATGAAATACTCAAGACTAGCTTGTGAGGGTCCTAATTAACAACGGGACCCATGACAAGTGCTGTTCTGAAGGTTATAGGCTGGCCTGAGGGCACGGTGCTTTTCTTCTCATCAATATCGCATGTGTGTGTGTGTGAGAGAGAGAGAGAGAGAGAGGAACAGATGTTGGGCTGTGTTTCTGGCCTGTCATCTCCAAGACGGACAGAACTTGGCTTACTCTCTTTCAGTAGAGGGATGCCCTCCCACCAGCTATTTTTACTCTTGTGTAAAATGATCTGGTGACATAAAGGCCCATGAATCCCACTCCCAGGAATGTATCATGAATAACTAATCAGAAACAAAGAGAGCTGTTTAAACTTATTTTTGTAAAACTGAAAAAGAGAAGCAGTCTAAATATTGGTCAATAAGGAATTGGTAGGGTAACTGTGGTCAGAGCAGTGGAACATTATGCAGCCATTAAAAATGACAGGGACAATTATACCAATGAGAAAGGAGTTCCACCGCATATTGTTGAAGGAAATAAGCCACTTACATAACAGCATAGATAACAATCCTCTTATATCATATTGTGTATATTTGGACACCTCTAAGTGTGTGCATGCACACATGTCTATGTATGTTAGCACGGGGTCAGGTTGACTTTCTTTGTATTTTTCCAGATTGTTTTATTTACAGTGAACATGGATTATTATTATTATAAAATAGTTATTTTATAAAAACTGCATTCATAAAGATATTTACTATAACATTCTCAATAATAGAAAATATTTATAGAGCACTGTATTAGTCAGGGTTCCCCAGAGAGACAGAAATAATAGGATAGATAGATAGATAGATAGATAGACAGACAGAGGATAGAAGAGGAGATTTATTCTAGGAACTGGCTCGCCCGGCTATGGAAGCTGAGCAATCTGCACGCTGTCTGCACGCTGAACGAGGGAAGTCGGTGGTGTAATTCAGGGTGAGGCTGAAGGCCTGGGACCCCGAGGGCCGCTGGTGTCAGTCCTGGAGTTCAGAAGTCCAGGTGCCAGGAGCTCAGATGTCTGGGAGGAGGAGAAGACATATACCCCAGTTCAAGAAGAAAAGGAGAGAATTCCTCCCTCCTTTGCCTTTTTGTTCTAGTTGGGCCTTCAGTGGATTGGGAGATGCCCATCCACACTGGTGAGGGCAGATCTCTTCACTTAGACTACTGAATCAAATGTTAATCTCTTACCCAGAAATAAGCTACAATTTTAGCTGACACCTAAAATTAACTCTCACAAGGATTATATGCCAGGCACGATGCTAAATGTTTTTCATACATTATCTCTAGAATTAGCCAAAGCAACAACAAAACCAAACACTGAACCTGAAGACAATCTAAAATATTTGACAGTAGAAAAATTGTTTAAAAAGTAGAATTGTAGGCCCTCATTAAAATTCCAATTATGAAGGCTGTATTGAATCATTGGAACACACTTAGCATAATGTTCAAAAGGCAAAGATGCTGATTGCTGCCAGGTAAATTATGTCTACCTCAGGTTGAAGTCTGGAAGGTGTCAGCAGAAAGCGGTGGGATTATGATGGGTGTCTTTTTTTTTCCTTTAAAAAACCTGCCATGTTGTTATATCATCTTTCCATTTAGAACATCAATTTATTCTTGCAAACTTATAAAACCCAAACAATTCAGCCTGACTTCCACATTCTTCCTGAACCTTCCACATTCTACCCCACCCCTCTCTGCTCCACTTTCTGGTTCTCTGCTCTAAGGTGTTACAGATAAAATGATCTCTTAACTCATTGCTTCGAACAGAGAATGTACCAGAGTAATCAGTTTATTAATTTTCTTTGGCTAAGAAGAGAGGATAAAGTTTTAAGGGTCTTCTGTTGAACAAAATAATTTGGACTTGAAATACTTTAGGAGTAACAAATGACTCTTAAATACATTTTTAATACAATTTGGTATATCCAGCTTCATGATAGGTAATTTAAAAATTATTATGGAAATTTTCAGGGGTGCTTGGTTCAGGGTGCCTGGTTAAACATCTGACTCTTGGTTTTGGCTCAGGTCATGATCTCAGGGTCGTGAGATTGAGCCCTGCATGGGGCTCCCAGCTCAACAGGGGGTCTGCTTGAAGATTCTCTCTCCCTCTGCCCATCCCCCCCACTCAGGCGTGTGCACACTCTCTTTCTCTCTCTAAAATAAACAAATCTTAATAAGATTATTATGGAAATTTTCAAATACACCCACAAGTAGAGAGAACAAGATAACAACTCTCATGTACCGATTGCCCAGCTTTGACTGAGAGAAAAGAATTAAGAAATGGGGTCCACATACATCGGACGTGGCACCAGCAGCTGCTGATCTGATTTTACCTGTTCCCGTATCTCCCCCCCGACCCCCCTTTTTTCCTGGAACGTGTAAAGGAAAGTCCAGACCTCCTGTCCTTTCACCTGGCTTTCTCCCCCTCTCTAAACACCATACCATGGCCACCCCGCATGTAATGTTTTGGGATTAAAGTTTACCCAGCACAGAAGAGAGCGGCAAACTTTAAAAGGCCACCCGCTGCCAAGGGGACTTGTCACAGGCAATCCTGTACGGATCCCTTCGTGGACAGGTGCGAGTATACATTCTCAGGGAAGCCACTGCAGGAGGACAAGCTGGTAGGAGTTTTTCTCCTGAATATTTTCGGCCCCCAGATTTGTGTAGTCAGTTTTAAACGGCTCTGATTAGCGTTTGTCTATTCCCTGTAGCTCCATCAACTGCTTCTCTGGTCTGTCAGTAGCTTTCTTAATTCACAAAGGCCAACCCGGACACCCTGTAGGCTGAGGGCTACAGTCAGGATTCCACCTGCCAACCGGAATCCGAAATGCAGGACCCGAAGGCAGACAAAGGAATTAACTGGTTTTGTTTTTGAAAGAAAACACCAAGTTTATAATGTTCTGCTTCCGTTCTGCCTTCTCCCTCCTCGTGCCCACCCTCCGTCCCTCCATGAACCTTGGTGCTCCAGCCGCCCCCCGCCGCCCCCCATCCCTCATCTGCTCCCTTTCCTCCATTAGCGCACCAGCCACTCTGTCTCCCTCCTTCCCCTGAACTCAGACCCGATGTCCCATCTTGGGACGTCTCCTGTGCTGGTAGGACGGGCAGTTCGTCTCCCCACCTGGGCAGAGAGGTTCTCGCTTGGGGTTCCCGCATCCCCTCACCATCTGGAGCCCGCAGTGCCTGGCTGTCTCAGAGGGGCTCAGCGGCTCTTCAGGGCATGAATCAGCTTGTGGCTTTTCAGAGGCTGACTATTCTTCCTTGGGACTTCCCAGCCCCGCCTCCCCTCGCCACCTTAGGATGGTCTTTGCCTCTCATTTCTGCTGCCAGAGGCTGGGAAGAGGCAGAGAATGCAGCACACCCCAGCAGCCGCTACTGTCACTGGGGAAGTTGAACTTGGGCAAGTGTGTTTGGGTTCTCCGTGCTGTTAGCTTTTTTTCCCCTGTCATTCATTAAACCGAATTCCCCGAATCTTACGATGACCTTGGGAGGGGGGTCATCAGAGGTTGTGTCTTCAAGAATGGATTGGATTCAGACTCAGCTGGGAAAATTCACTCAGGCCAGTCTGCCAGAGCAGAAGTGACGCGACCCAAGGCAGGTCCGTGGGAGCGATCCCCACACTGTGGGCAATGGAGTCACCGAGTTTGGGGGTGGCTCCTCTTCCAGGGGATTCTAGCCACATTTTGGGACACACTGCTTGGGTACTGGATTCTCTGTGTTTCTGGAAGTGGCAAGAATGCCAAGAGGGCGCTCACTTTTCTGTGTGCCTAGCCTGTGTTGGACTGCCTTCCACATACCGTAGTATCGAATCCTCATACCAGCCCTTAGGAAGAGATTATCTACAGTTTAGCAACAAAGTATGACAGGCTGAGTAACTTGCTGAGATTCAGGAATAAGTGAGGAGCCTGGGCTCAAATCCCAGCTCTCTCCCCAACACACGTTCTTTCCATTCCTGTTGATGCTAGTGATACAGAGAAGCGCTTCCCACCGGGTGGGATCCAAGTTGGGGGGCCTCAGGAATACCCATTCACCTATTCATTCACAGGCAGGCCCTAATTCACCCCAAATCACTCAGTGAGACAAGTATTTCCTTTTAAAAAAAAAATACATATTTTTTTTATTATGTTAGTCACCATACAGTACATCATTAGTTTTTTTTCCAGTTTGTTTCTCTTTTTTATTTTTTAATTTATTTTTTAAATTTAATTTTATTATGTTATGTTAGTCACCATACATTATACCATTAGTTTTTGATGTAGTGATCCACGCTTCATTGTTTTCGTATAACACCCAGTGCTCCATGCAGTACGTGCCCTCCTTAATACCC
>NC_138371.1:128120472-128132482 GCF_054177405.1 Leptonychotes weddellii | reverse complement strand
TGCAATTGCTGGGTCATAGGGTAGCTCTATTTTTAATTTTTTGAGGCATCTCCACACTGTTTTCCAAAGTGGCTGTACCAACTTGCATTCCCACCCACAGTGTAAGAGGGTTCCCCTTTCTCCACAACCTCTCCAACATTTGTTGTTTCTTGCCTTGTCCATTTTTGCCATTCTAACTGGTGTTAAAAAAATTTTTTTTTTAAGATTTTATTTATCTATTTGAGAGAGAGAGCACGAGAGTGAGAGAGCACAAGCAGTGGGGAGGGGCCAGAGGAGAGAGAGAAGCAGACTCCCCACTAAAGAGGGAATCCCACAAGGGGCTTGATCCCAGGACCCTGAGATCATGACCTGAGCTGAAAGCTTAATCGAATGAGCCACCAGATGCCCCAAGTGTTTCCTTTTTAATTCCTTTCATTAGTCTTTCTTACAGGGAATATCTCGGTTTGGCGTTAGTGTATCTCTACTACTTCCCTAACACTTGCTAACCACCCCCCCTTTTTCATGAGAAAGGAGAGCTTCAGTAGTCATCTGGATCTCTAAAATTTTATAGGGTTTTCAAAATTTTTTATTATTTTTTTCTTAGTATTTTTGTACGTTTGTTTTCTGAGTATTTAGACTTATGTTCTTCTCTTTTTATGACAAATTATAATTGCTTTTCACTTACAGTAGTGCTGTAGCATGTTCTTTTAAAATAATTTGTTTACATAAAAAGATGAGTTGATTTAAGGCAAAATTAAGTAAATAAATGTGTAAGTTCAGCTTTGGGTTGACCAGACAGCCACATGCAAAAGAATGAAGTTGGATCTCTTCCTTACACCACATGCAAAAATTAAAATTAACTCAAAATTAGATACAGATATATGAGCTAAAACTATAAAACTCTTGGAAGAAAACATAAAAGTAGATTTGAGACCTTGAGTTAGGCAGTCGCTTCTTAGATATGAAGCCAAGAGAATAAGCAACAAAGGGGAAAATGAATAAATGGGATTTCATCAAAAGTAAAAACTTCTGTGCTGCAAGTGATACCATCAAGAAAATGAAAAAATAACCCACAGAATGGGAAAACATATTTGCAAATTATCTATCAGATATAGGACGTGTGTTCTTTTTTTTTTTTTTAAAGATTTTATTTATTTATTTGACAGAGAGGGATAGCGAGAGCAGGAACACAAGCAGAGGGAGGGGCGAGAGGGAGAAGCAGGCTTCCCGCTGAGCAGGGAGCCCGATGCGGGACTCGATCCCAGGACCCTGGGATCATAACCTGAGCCGAAGGCAGACACTTAACGACTGAGCCACCCAGGCACCCTAGGACCTGTATTCTGAATCTATAAAGAATTCCTACAACTTAATAATAAAAAGAGGAATAAGCCGATTAACAAATGGGCAAAGAATCTGAATAGTTGTTTCTCCTAAGAAGATATGCAAAAGGCCAATCAATAAATATATGGAAAGAGACTTGATATCATCAGTCATGAGGGAAATGGAAATGAGATACCACTTCACACCTATTAGGATCGTTATAATAAAAAAGATAATAACAAGTATTAGCAAACTTATGGAGAAATTGGAACTCTCATACATTGCTGGTGGGGATGTAAAATGGTGCAACTATTTTGGGAAACAGTTTGTCAGTTCCTCAAAATGTTAAGCATGGAGTTGCCACTTAAGCCGGCGATTTCATTGCTAGATAAATGAAAACATATGTCCACACAAACATTTGTACATGACAAAAAGTGGAAACAAAACAAACTTCCCATCACCTGGTGCATACATAAATAAAACGTGGTTACGATGGTTAATTTGATATATCAACATGGCTGGGGTATGGTGCCCAGATATTTGGTCAAACATTATTATGGATGTTTCTGTGTAGGTTTTGGGAAGCGATTAACATTTATTTTTTATTTCTTTTTTTTTTTTAATTTTAAAAGATTTTATTTATTTATTTATTTATTTTAGGGAGACAGAGAAAGCAAGGGGAGGATCAGAGGAAAGGGACAAGCAGACTCTGTGCTTAGCCTGGAGCCTAATGCAGGGCTTCATCCCAGGACCCCGAGATGACCTGAGCTGAAACCAAGAGTCAGGCACTCAACTGACTGAGCCACCCAGGTGCCCCTGGATGCAATTAACATTTAAATTGGTGGGGACACCTGGGTGACTCAGTTGGTGGTTGCACGTCTGCCTTAGGCTCAGGTCATGATTCCAGGGTCCTAGGATCGAGTCCCGCGTGGGGCTCCTGCTTGCTCTCTCTCTGACAAATAAATAAATAAAATCTTAAAAAAAAATAAATTGGTGGATTCTGAGTAAAGCAGTTTACCCCCCAAAATGCAGGTGGGCCTCATCCAATCAGTTGAAAGCCTAAATAAGACAAATGATTGACTTGCCCTGAGTAAGAAGGAATGCTGCCAGCAGATTGCCTTTGGATTCAAACTCCAACTCTTCCCTGGATCTCTAGACTGTCAGCCTACTCCATCAGATTTTGGACTCACCAAGCCTCCACGAACATGAGCCAATCCCTTAGAAATAAATCTTGCTCTCTTTCTCTCTCTCTCTCTCTCTACATATTCTGTCGGTTCTATTTCTCTGGGGAACTCTGACTGATACAGTGGCATATATATTTAATGAAATATTATTTGACCATAAAAAGGACTGAAGTACTAATTCATGCTACAGCATGGATGAACCTTGAAAACAGCCAGTCACAAATTTTATGATTTCATTTATATGAAAAGTCAGAATAGGCAAATCCATAGAGGCATAAAGTAGATTAATGGTTCTTTAGGGCTGGGGAGTAGGTGTGTGGGTTGACTGGGATGGGGTGACATTAGCTACTGCTAATGGATATGGGCTTTCTTCTGTGGGGGATGAAAATGTTCTAAAATTAGATTATGGTGATGGTTGCACAACTCTGTGCATATACTAAAAATATGGAATTGTACACTTTAAATAGGTGAATTATATCTCAATACAGTTTTTTTTTTTTTTAAGCACAGGTAGTAAGTGGATATAACAAAATTCATGAAGAGAGTACAAAAATGTCTGAAATTCTGGGAAACACTGAATTGGAGCCCAATGTGCCTCAGAGAATCTTGTGAACCTCTCCGGAGACACACTGTCTGTACATGTTTCCTTTTTATCCCCTGTTGTGTTATTCATAGTCACAGCAAATCAATCCAGTTTTGTCCTAGACTGGTAGCTGCATTACTCAACCTGATTAAAAATATAAGAGCAAAATATAGGTTGGCTTATGAAATAAGAGGTAGAGACGCTGACAGATGCTCAAGAAGGAATCTAAAATACACATTGGACCACTGCCTGGAAGAAGGATGGAACTTTATTACATGAGGGAGGTTTATGTGATACTTCATGTTCTGAGTGTTTCCCTCTGTGAACAAAGAGCTGACCTGCTTCTCAACCTAAGTGGAGACGGAGGTGGTGGGGGCTCGCTGCACATCCAGCGTCCTTGATTGTCTCTGACAATCAGTGTGCCTCAGAGATTTTTTTCAGAGGGTTGGTGCCAATATATTTCTGAGTGGCCGCAGTCCATTCCTTCAAAAAAAAAAATTTTTTTTTAAAGAATGGATTAAGCAGAAAAATCAGTTCACTAGGGTTCTATGTATAAAAAAACACTTTCATATTGAATAAAAACCTTCCTTAGGTAGTCAAACTTTTTTAACGTACCACCCGCTTCTCTGATTTCATTCATCAATAGATCACGTACTTCCCAACCCCTTGTGGCCCCTGCTGAGTGCACAGCAAGGGTTGTGACCCCACCTCACTGGCCACAGTGGATTCCACCAGGGGGAGATATCTGACCCACACGGGGCCATCAGACCCTCTTTCCTGGAAGTGTGGGATTTGGATATAGAGGTTAGTTCATATGCTTCCTAAAAGAATTTTAGAGTGACTTACGAAAGTTTTCATTGTACGTGTATGGAATTGCAAAGGATGTTTTTCCTGGGTTTTACAAATTCTTACAATTTAAAATAAAACAACCATATCACTCTTTTACCCTTATCCAGTGAAATCTAAATTCAACCATTAGGGACACCTGGGTGGCTCAGTCAGTTAAGCATCTTTGCCTTTGGTTCGGGTCATGATCCCAGGGTCCTGGGATCGAGCCTCGCATTGGGCTCCCTGCTCAGCGGGGAGCCTGCTTCTCCCTCTGCCTGCCGCTCCCCCTGCTTGTGCTTGCTTTCTCTCTCTCTGACAAATGAATAAATAAAATCTTAAAAAAAATAAAATAAAAATGTCTCTTTAAAACTAAATAAAAATAAATTCAACCATTAAGAAAAAAAAAGAACAAGTACTTTATTAACAGCAGGACCTTAAACATCATTCTTTTTTTTCTCTTTAAACCTATGTTTACATTGCAAATTCTCCATTTTGTGTTGATTACAATATCTTATTTTCCAGAACAAAAATACTTACATAAATTGAAGTTAGAAATTTAAAAATCTGCAGTGCCCATAAGGCTCTGTGTTAAAAACAAGTAAATATGCTACATATTTTCAAAAGTATCCAATGTAAAGTAAAATATTATTGGCCTTTTAAACTCTTGGTTCATGTATTCGGTGATAAATACTTCATACTGATGACTATCCCATATTCCTACTTATCCCCATTTTAAAAATCATATCTTTAATTATATGTATCTTTAATTGATATATATAATGATTTTGTCCAAATAAATGTGCAAAGGAGACTGGAAGTAATTTGCATGCTAATGTGTCACTCAATTCTTTGACATTCTTCTCAGCTTTATGCTGCAAATCCCTTAGTGATCTTCCATCAAATATTATTTTAATGATCTATCGGTGGACAACTCTAGTAGCTCCTTCTTCAGTCGTGACACAAGCAATAAAGTGGAAACTTCCTGACTTGCCTAGTGGCAGATACTATCAATGCCCCACCCACTCCTGGGAGGCACTAGCATTTTGGGCAAGTTGGTGTCCTATTACAGATATATATGACTGTCTCCAAGAGCTTTCCCTTTGCCTGAGTGTGAGGGAGACAAGTGTCAGGGAGTTAATGTCCCTGGGGACAGCCTTCAGTCAATGACAGGAGATTCTGAGCATCTCTGCTTTGGAGGTGGGATAGTGCTGAGGTGTGTTCTATGCCATCGCCCCAAGGTTCCCTATGGAAGTGAGTGCTACTAGTTTCCCAGGAGTAACTTGCAAATAGGGCATTTTATATTGGCTTCCTTCTCTTCCCTGTCACTTCCCACTCTCCTGTTGGTGCTTCCTGGGGTCACTTCCCTCATATTGCATTTGCTTCTGGGGTAACCCAGCTGCAGTGGGTTGAATTGTGACCCCCAGAAAGGTATGGCCATGTCCCAACCCCCAGAACCTGTGAATATGACCTATTTGGAGAAAGAGTCTGTGCAAAAGTAATTAAGTTAAAAATCTCAAAATGAGATCATCCTGGATTACCCACAGAAGGGTCTCTAAATCCAAAGACCAATGTCCTTATCAGAGAAACAAAAGAAGGCCCAGAGTCAGAGAAGGTCGTGGGAAGACAGAGGCAGAGATAGGAACGATAAAGCCAGGAGCCTGTGAATGCCTGGGGCCACCAAAAGCTGGATAGAGGCAAGGAAGGATTTTCCCCTACAGTCTTTGGAGGGAGCATGTCCTGCTGACACCTTGATTTTGGACTTCTGGCCCCTAGAACTGTGAGCAAATAAATTTCTGTGGCTTGGAAGCCACCAGATTTGTGGTAATATTTGTTATGGGGGTCACGGGAAACCAAGTTCTGGGGATGGAGGGTTGCGCAGCAATGTGAATGTACTTAAAGCCACTGGACTGGACACTTGAAAATGGCTAAGCTGGTAAATTTCATGTTATGTGTATTTTACTGCCCCCCCCACCACAACAAAAAAAGAAATAAAGACAAAATAATGGAAGCTAGAGATTAGTAACAGTATTAGATTTAGTTAGTGCTCAAGGGATCCCATGGATTGGGAGGGAGCACAGGAGGCCTTCTGTCATGTGATATGGGGTGGGGGCTGGGGTCCAGAGGGGTTGGATTTTTTGTCTTATCTCACATTCCCCAGCTGTATCCCTCAGTGGGCTTGGAAGAACAAACCAGAAGGCATCCTCCCATACAAAAACCAACCAAACAAACAAACATGGCATGACTTTATCTGGAATATAGCAAGCTTTTGCATCCTCTAGATGTGGAAAGCTCTAGCAGAGCTCTTTCTCGCCTGACTCTATGTCTCCAGATGTGATGACTGCTATCAGTGAAACTAGGCTGAGATTGCTAGGCACAGCCTTTACACCAGTGAGGGTTCTTGAATATTCTTGGTTTGGGATTCCTTTGAGCATCTTTGATACTCAAAGCAATACTTTGATGACAGGTATGAACTTTTTCACCTGAAAAATCTGCATATACCCATCCTCTCATGGATCCTCCTAGGAGTTTGTGGATGTAGGGTTACATGCACCTGTTCTAGAGGCTGAGCACTTTCATCTAGGCTGAGCACTTTCATCACATTGTGCATGCTATGTGAGCAGGGTCAACGTTGGTATCAATTAGGCCTTACTCATAGTTGCTCCTAGAAGCTCCCAATCTCACAGAGGAGACACATACAGTGTTAGCTGGGACTTGCCCAGGCTTAAGTGATAAGTAAACTCATCTAACAAGCTTAAGTTAAAAGTCAATATATTTGGTTCTTTTAATTGGGAATTTCAGGGATGCAGGTTTCAGGCACTTCTGGATTCATGCTTCAAGTGTATCATCAGGATTGAGTTTTTTCATCCCACAGCTCTGCTCTCCAATGGGTTCTTGGATTCTCCTATGGAACCAAAGTTCTAGGTGTCTGTGGTATTAGTACTAGTAATTTGAGGGGGAGAGACAAATTCTTTCTCTTCCAGGGTCCAAATCAAGCCTCCAAAGAGAGCCCTGCTTGGGTCACAGATCTACCCTGGCTGCGTGGTCAGCTTCATCTGGTGCCTCGCCTGTGTGTGGGAGAGGTGGGGGTCGTGTAATTGACAGCCCTAAAAAGTGGAGAAAGGAGTTTCTGAGAAGAAAAGATCCAGGCCAGAACAAAGGTAACAGATGTCTGCTGCAAGTCAGCATGAGGGATACGCTAAAGGAAACACGACAAGGTCCGTTGGGGACATCGAAGGGATTATCAACTCCACTGGATGTGTTCCAGGTAACACCAAATAAAGCCTCATCGACGATACCAGCCATGATGCATTTTTAAAAAATTGAAATAGAAATATATTGATTATATTCAACACTGTTTCTCTACAGCTCCATGGCTATTGTCTTCCTTGTTCATTTTTTATTCCTGGATCCAAGCACAGTCCTTGCATATTTTAGCGACTCAACAAATATTTGTTGAATTGGAGTTCTAGAACAGCAGTAAGATAACCTCCTGTTGAGAGGAAGATTTAAAGAAGTTGAAGCACAAAAAGATCATGCTGAAATTTACATCCCACTTTTTGGGACTCTTTTAGTTAACTTTTATCCAGAGACTCATCAGAAGTCAGTTTTATCTTTCATGTTATTTTTTGTCACAAACATCTGACAGCCTTGATTTTATAAGTTCTCAGGCTTCTTGCCCCATGATCAAATGAAGCATTATATGAGAACACTATGCAGACTGTAAAATCATGGGAAAACGTAAGCCGCTTTTATGATTCAAAGTTTGGAAACTCTATCTTTAACATATTCTTGTGATCTAGTGGCAGTCCATAAAGAATCTGGAGTGTTCTTAGTCAGCTTGCTTCTCTTTCTATCCAGCCCCTCCTTAGAGAAATGATTTATAGATTTTTTTTTTTCCACTCTGGTCCAAACAGGCCCGAAAACACATAGAATTAAGGCAGACTGCGTATTTATTAACTAGCAGCTAATCAGGATCCGGTGAAAAAGTTACTAGGGTGAGGAATTTTGATTTATTCATACCTGTTACTTATTCTCAATAGCTTTTGATCTTTGTTTTTAAGCACTGTCACTTCACACCTTAGGCCAGCTCATTTCGCAAAGGGTCTGTACGAATTTTCTCCCCCAACTGTATTTTCAATGGATCTCAGGCATTGAACTCATGCCCTTGGTTTACCTCCCACTCATCTCTGGTCCATGTGTGGCTCTCTTTTATTTTATCTACTTGGATGTTTATTTGTTAATAATATAATGAACACCCATGAACTCACTATCTAATTAAAGAAGGAACACACTGACCATAATCTTCCAACTTCCAAGTGCTCCTGCCCTCACCCAATTACCACTCCCACTCCCAGGACTCCTCCCACTAGATGTAACCACAATTCAAAATTTTGTATTTTTATTCATTCTTTTTTTTTTTTAAGATTTTATTTATTTATTTGAGACAGAATGAGAGAGAGAGAGAGAGAGAGAGCGAGCACATGAGAGGGGGGAGCATCAGAGGAAGAAGCAAGCTCGCTGCCGAGCAGGGAGCCGGATGCGGGACTCGATCCAGGGACTCCAGGATCATGACCTGAGCCGAAGGCAGTCGCTTAACCAACTGAGCCACCCAGGCGCCCCTTTTTATTCATTCTTGATTTAAATTTTTTTTTATCACACATACATGCATGCAACCATATAATGATTAGTTTTAATTGCTTATGACTTTTTTGGAGAAGATATTATGCCTTGTATAATCTTCTGGGACACCGTTCCCATTTAGTTTTCTATTACCAAGATCATTACCAATCATTCATATTGTTGTAGCTGCTCTGAGTCATTCATCTTCACTGCTATGTAGTATTTCATTGGGTGAACACACCAGCATTTATTTATCTGGCCTCCTGGACACTGGAGTTTAGGCTTTCACATTTCTTGCTGTGATAAAGAGAGCTGCAGTGGAGATTTTCACACATGGTTCTCTCTCCTGGTGCATACCTGGAGCTGTCTTCGGTTTATACCCAGGAATGGAATGTGGGTTGGTGGTAGGGTGTGGGAATGTTCAACGTTGCAAGACAATGCCAAACTGTTCTCCAAAGCAGTTATAACAACTTATGCTCTCACCAGCAATATGTTAAGGCATGGTATTGATCTGTCCTTTTCAGAACTTGGTATCACCAGATGTCTTAATTTTTGCCCATCGAATGGACGTAAATTGGTATCTTTTGATGGTCTTCATTTGCACTTCCTAGATTATTTATGAGGGATTCAATAAATGGGACAGGAAAAAATGATTATTCATATGAAAAGTAAATCAGGTTCCTATCTCACATCAGACATGCAAATCAACTCCAGATGGATTAAGGATTCAAATGTCAAAAGCAAAACTTAAAAATTTTTAGAAGAAAACATGGGAAAATATATTTAGGTCCTGAGGGTAGGGGAGGATTTCTTAAACATTAGACACAAAAAAGCTCACTATAAAATGGAAATTGATGAATTTGACTATAATGAAATTAAAAACCTGTATTCATCAAAAGACATGTTAAAGAAGATGGAAAGATGAGCTGCAAACCAAGAGAAGATGTGTCACATACAATGAAGAATCTGAATCAAAAATATTTTAAGAATTCCTACAAATCAGGGGGGCCTGGGTGGCTCAGTCGTTAAGCGTCTGCCTTCGGCGCAGGTCATGATCCTGGGATCGAGCCCCATATCAGGCTCGCTGCTCCGAGGGAAGCCTGCTTCTCCCTCTCCCACTCCCCTTGCTTGTGTTCCCTCTCTCGCTGTCTCTCTCTCTCTCTCTGTCAAATAAATAAATAAAATCTTAAAAAAAAAAAAAGAATTCCTACAAATTAGTAAAGAAAGGACAACAACTCAATAGAAAAACAGGCAAAAGAGGAAACGTATGAAGCTGATATGCATAAGGCAAACTCAATTTCCTTAATTTTGAGAAGCATCTTTTGACTAAAAACAGGAGAGTTTAAAAGCTACTATGGTCTTCGTCCAGGCTAAGAAAAAAATAAACATCTAGAAAAACACAATGCAAACTTAAACGTTCCTCAAATAGTCCAGGAAAAGCAATTAAAACTAAAGGAAAGTAGAATATTTACTAATGTATTCTAAGTTTACTCTGATTTTGTTATTCCTGTTGCCTTACACATTGTTGGCACTCAACAATGGTTAATTAATTGATTGATTCACTGTGCCTGATTCTGTGTAAGCCTAACTTTGATTTCTTTCAGACTTGGAACAGATGGGCACGTAGTTTTAAGACATTAATAAGCATTATAAAACATGCTCTTCTTTCTCTGAACTCTGTGCCTTGTTCGCTATAAGAATAAAGTATCCACTTGAAGGAAGAAATCAGATTTAATCTAAAAGGCATGGTATAGCTGTGCAGAGCCCAGACCCTGTGGTTGAAAACAAAGTGCTTAGTCGGCATTGCTAGGGAGAATCAGAGCACAAAAGAAGAGAATACCCCCAGGCCCCCTGCACAGCCGGACCTTGAAATCAAACAAATGTGCTTTTATAAAACAGGCACATTGTAAGGTGCTGTCAGAGAGCACTAGTTTGATAAAGGTGACATTTCCAGAAAGTAGGTACTTCTTTTGTATCAGATTGTTAACATGTGAGCTCATCATATTTTATTTACAATTTTTTATTTAGGAAAACAGCTCAGAATGTTCACACTTCTGAAGACTGGTCAGTAGGAGAGTATCTAAAGAAAATTGATTGATTTGCTAATACTGCCTGGTATTTTCTGCAGAAGCTATGCCCTAATTAGTATAATCTTTGTGTTGGTTGGTTGGTTAAAAATTACATACTAAAAGACTTAGAATTTTATATTTTCTTTGACCCAGCAATTTATGAATTTATTCTAAGGAAACAATCACGAATAAGCCTAAATATATAGTTACTAAAATATTGATCAAAGTATCGTCTATAAAAGTGAAAAAATGAAAACAATCTGAATGTGGAAAGTGGGGAATTGATTAAATTGTAATCTATGCACATAGCCATTAAAGTGATGAAAAACAATATTCAAAGACATGGAAATTGATCTTATGGTCACAGGTTATTGAGCTGTATATAAGGTATGATCCTATTTAAAGCATATACACCAATGTGTGCCTAAAGAAAACAGACTAGAGAAATACACACCAAGCAGAAGAAGAGAAAAGGCAGTACAAATGAATAGAGGGCCACAGGACAGCCACAGAGCACAGACGGATTAGCAGAGATAGAAAGATCAGGAGTGAAAACACAAACACAGAAACAAACAAAAAAACTTAGGAAAATATTGGTTTGAAGGAATTAAAAAAAAAACATATGCTTGAACCAACTCTCAAGATAAGAAAACCAGTGAAGCTTGTGCGTAGTTGATGCTGTAACAGATTACCACAAACTTAACTGCTTAAGACCACAGAAATTTATTCTCTGACAGGTTTGTGTGTTAGAAGTCCAATAAGTGTTCTCACCGGGTCAAAGTCAAGGTGTTGGCAGAGCTGTGTTCCTTCGTGGAGTCTCTAGGGAAGAGTCTCTTTCCTTGCCTTTTTCAGCCTCTAACGACCACCCGTATTCCTTGGCTTGTTGTCCCTTCCTCCATCTTCAAAGTCAGCAATGCTCTATCATCAACCATTCATCCTTTGTCACATCTCCCTCTGACCACAGCCAGGAAAGCTTCCCTGCTATTAAGGACTTGAGTGATTCCGAGTTATCTCCCCGTCTCAAGGTCTTCAACCTTCATCACATAATGGTCATTTTGCCACGTGATTATGGGGATTTGGACCTGGACATATTTGAGGGGCTGTTGTTATTCTGCCAACTGCAGGACCCTTGTAAGCATAATATTTCTAAGATTCCTCCATGTTGTTGTGTGTGTCAGTAGTTTGCTCTTTCTATTGCTGAGCACTATTCTGTTGTATGAACACATCACAGTTGTACATCTATTCTGTTGATGGATGTTTGGGTTATTACCAATGTTTGGCTACTATGAATAAAAATGCATTTTTAGATTGTTTTCTATTTCTCTTGGGTAAAGATGTAAGAGAACTGCTAGAATGCAGGGTAATCCCATGTTTGACTTTTCACGTGTTAATCAGTCATTCATAGATCTTTTGTCAGGTGTGTGTTC
>NC_138371.1:128093791-128119972 GCF_054177405.1 Leptonychotes weddellii | reverse complement strand
ATATAAATATAATTTCAGTACAAAAACATAGACTAGGAGGGTACTTACCAAATTCCTGGTACTGGTTGTCTCTGGGGAAGGAGGGGGCGAGGGCTGGAAAGGACAACCAAGGGGATATTGACCTTGTCTGTATTGTTCTATTTCTCTTATTAAAAGAAGCACATGAAAAGGTGGTCAATTTAATTACTTATTAGGAAAATGTAAATGAAAGCCACAGGAAGAAGAAGGAAGAGAAGGAGAGGGAGGGGGAGGGAGTGGGGAAGGAGAGGGGTAAAGAGAAGAAGAATTGCAGTCAGGTACCAGACACAGTCACCAGAATGGCTAAAATTAACAAGTCTAACAATATCATATGTTGACACAAATATGGAGCAACTGGAATGCTCATACATTGCTGGGAGTGTAGATTCATTCGACCACTGTTGGTTTGAAAACCGTTTGTCAGTATCTTTGAAAGCTAAGCATATGCCTATCCCGTGATTCTGAAATGCCACTCCTAGGTATAAACCCAAGAGAAGTATGTGCCCCAAAAGAGATATACAAGGCTGTTCATGCAGCTTTGTTTATATTGGCCAATGACTAGGGATAATCAAACCAATTTGGTTATACTACTTCTAGATACATATCCTAGAGACTCTTTATCATGTCCACCAGGGGACAGGCCCAAGAATACTCATTGCAGAGCCACTTACAGTAGCGACAGCAACAACACCAAAATAACAATGCAGGTGTCCACCAGCAGGAGGATGGCTTAATACTACAACAGTATAGATGAATCTCGAAGACATTATGTTAACCAAAGAAAGCCAGATAAAAGAACACATACAGTGTGATTTTGTTTAAGGGTTTTCAAATTAGAAAACCAATACCTGGTAACAGAATTCAGAATAGGGGTTACCATAAGGGTTACTGATGGGGTGTTATTGACTGGAAAATGGCATAGGGATCCTTCTGGGGTGCTGACAAAACACTGCATCTTGATCTGGTTGGTAATCACGCAGGTGTATACATAAAAATTTTATGTATACATAAAAGTTTATCAAACTGTACTCTCAAGATCTGTGTACTTTACTGTATGCCAGTTTTGTATCAAAAAATATCCAAGGCAAAAATGACAATGTTAACATGTGTTAATTCTCAGTGTGGATACAGAGTACCATTACCTAATCCTCTATATTTTCCTGTATATTAAAATTTGTAATTAGGAAAGAGAGAGAGCAGTAGTCCTCCACAGCCAAAGTGACACCCATCCTGGAGGGGCCTTTTGCCCAGCCATGTCCCCCACGCTTGGGTGAGTTCCCTTACAAAGGAGTACAGATGACACCAACCAACCAACCTCTCCTAGTAGAGACAAGGCTATCTTCATTGTCACTCGCTCAGGAAATTGACACGGCTGCTAAAAAGTGGGGCTGTTTTGTAGGCTCTTCCGAAGGTCAGCTTGGCTGATTCTTCAGCTGACAGGGACTCGGAGCCATCCTGCATGACCTGGGCTGGGGTGTCCACCACCCTGCATCCCAGCCCTGGATAAGAAGGCAGAACTGCGTTTGGAAAGCAGCTCCCTGGCCTCAGTTTCCAGATTGGTTGCTGCTCCGTTAGCCCGGGCATCACCACTGGGTGCCATGCAAGTTAAAGAGCATGAGGAAGGAAAGGAGAGGAAAAAAAAGAATTTAAAAGGGAGGTGGGAAGGGTGCCTGGGTGGCTCAGTCAGTTGCCTTCATGATCCCAGGGTTCCGGGATTGAGCCCTGCTTAGGGTGCAGCCTGCTTCTCTCTCTCCGTCGGCCTGCCACTCCCCCTGCTTGTGCTCTCTCTCTCTCTCTCTCTAATAAATAAATAAAATCTTAAAAAAAAAAAAGGAGGTGGGGAAAATAAGAAAAAGAAATAAAATGAAAGATGCTTTGCCTTGTCCCTTCAAGAACCTGGGTGATCTGCTTTCCTACTTGGAGCCTTACAGTTCTTCACCTTACAGGTGGAGGAAGGGAGGGTGTGGTGAAGCCCAAAGTGGCTCTGAAACCAAACAGACCTGCCTTTCCATCACTGGAACTGGACTGGCAACCTACTTAATCTCTGGTGCCTCAGTTTCCTCACCTGTGAAACTAGCAGTAATTCCACCTGTCAGGATCGCTGTATGGGCTGGAAATGGTGCATGCCAGAACCTGACCCAGGAGGCTCTTGATAACCAGGGTAAGGTGCCTCTCTTCCCTCCCAGGCCAGTTTTGTGGGTCAGAGACCCTGGCAGCCTTGTCCAATAGAACTTTCTGCGATGGTGGTCGTTGAGGGCTTAATATGTGTCTGGTGAGCCTGAGGGACTTGAGGTTTTCATTATATTCTATTTTAGTTGCCTTACATTTGCATAGCCACCTGTGGCTAGTGGCTGCCTCCTGGGGCAGTGCAAGGAGAGTCATTCTGGACCATGACTGGGTCCCTCGCGAGACGGCTGGGCAGGGTTGCCCATTGGTGCGGACACTGAAAGGCGCTGGGTATGCACCGCATCTACGCAGTAATTTCTTTCCCTGACAAAAACCCCTCCGGAATAAAGTCACGCAAGACCCCCTGGCAAGAAAGCCCAGGACAGAGTCAAATTCCGGGCTCTCGGATGGGAACAGTTAAGGCTTGTAACCGCGTGGACTCCACGAGTTCTGTCCCTCTCATCCTCTACCCTCTCCACTCCGTTTGCCACAATCCGTAAGTCCCCTGGGGAAATGCGGTGGGGACGCGGGAGCCTCCCTCTGCGTGTGTGACACCCGTCTGGGCCTCCCAGGGCTACTTTATGCTTCGCAGCAAACCCTAGAGGCTCAGCACGTCCACGTCACAGATGAGGAAACTAAGGCTGGAGGAGGTAAAGGGCACGCGGCAGGAAGCGCGGGGGAGCTCCAGCCCAATCGTAAACTCTTTGGGGCTCTGCTGGCGACAGAGACACTTCAGCGAGTCGGGTTGTCAGGGCGCGCGGGCGAAGTGGCGAGTAAATATTTGGGGCTGTAACCCGGGCTCCGGCAACTCACAGTCATTGCGGTTCCGCGGCGGGCGCGTGGCGGGGGCGGTGCCCGAGGGACAGGGGCGTCCCCGGCGCCTTGGCTGGCGCACACCCGCCGGCCCCGCCCGGGCCCGCCTCCGCCCGCGGCTATAAGACCGCGGGGCTGGAGGGTGGCGGCGGCGGGAGAAAGAGCGGGCGTGCGCACCGTGCAGGAGGCAACGCGGCGCGAGCGCAGCCAGGCGAGCGAGACCGGCAGGGCGGGAGCGCGGGCGGCAGAGCGGGCGCCGCGCAGCTCCGGCCTCGGCGCGAGCGGCTGCACCGTCCCCAGGCTCAGCACCCCGCAGGACTCTCCGCCGTGCGCGCGGGGCCGAGCCCGCCCATGAAGCCGCCCGCCGCGCAGAGCAGCCCCGCGGCCGCCGCGGCGGCAGGTGAGTGCGGGACCCTTAAAGCCCTGGCCCTTCAGAAGAAAGGGGGTCCCGGGGCGTCCCCTTACCCGCCGGACCCTGCCCCTGGCGGGTTCGGGCGTCCTCCCCGCGCCGGGCTGGGGATACTTAACGGGCGCGTCCCGACCCAATCTTCCCACCGCCACCCGTTCGCACGCGCCCCCGGGGGGACGAGCGTGGGGACGAGTACCCGAGAGCGCGTGGGAAAGTGTTCCGCTGCGTCGATTAGCTGGGTGACCTTTGGTCGGCACCCTCACACGGCGGAGGCTCAGTTTCCGTGTCTCTGAAATGGGCCGGATAATAGAACCGCTTCAGGGGCTGGTTGAGAGTATGCAAAGATAAGTAACGGGCAGCGACAGCGTGGCCGTCACTCGGCACGCGCGCCGTGAATGTTAGCTATCCTCGGGGATGGTGGCGGCCCCTCCTGGCCCCGGGACGCGATGGCCGCCCCGCCCCGGCACCTGAGCCCGCCATCCCCGTCCCCAGCCCCGGCCCTGGACTCGGCGGCCGCCGGGGACCTGACGGATGCGCTGTGCGAGTTTGACGCGGTGCTGGCCGACTTCGCGTCGCCCTTCCACGAGCGCCACTTCCACTACGAGGAGCACCTGGAGCGCATGAAGCGGCGGAGCAGCGCTAGCGTGAGCGACAGCAGCGGCTTCAGCGACTCGGAGAGTAAGTGTGGCCCCAACGGGGAAAGTTACTGGGAACTCCCAGTAAGGAGCACTGGGGACTCGGGTCTCAGTGTGCTGATCTGTAAACCGAGGGGTGGGGCCCAGCGAAGTGAGCCCAAGGCACCGAGCCGTCCTAGGACGCCCGCGGCGGGGACAAGACCCCCGGGGCTGTAGCTCAGAGGCTCTTGGGAGGGCCAGCTGGTCTACCTGCCGCCTGCAGGTCTCCAGAAGGCAGGGGGGGTTTCAGCAGCTTGCCTTGACCCAGCCAGACGGGACTCCTGGGACCTAAGCCAGGCTTTCCCACAGTTACCTCTCCTCCCGTCCCCTGCCCTTTTCTCTCTCTCTGCAGTCATTTTTTCAGAGTGTGTGGGGCAAGTGCCACAGGAATGGGGGTGGAGGGAGACATGGGAGGGCACAATGCTGAAAAATTTGTGACACCAGGAAAGGTTTCATAAGCTGCTGTTCTTGGGATTTTTGAAATAACTTCTTGCATTTTCTTCTGGCTCTGAGCTCCCAGACTTTCTGCTGCACTGCGTGCAGTTTTCAAAGACTCTGGCGCAGTGGAATTCAAGTGTTTTAGAAAGGGCCCCTGTTTCTTCAGGCAGGTCCCACCACCGGGACTGCTGGCTTCCACACCGCCCCCCACCCCCGCTCAGGCTGGAGAGGGAGCCAGAGAGCAGATGGAAATAGAGGTGCCTCCTGGCCGCTTTTCTCATAACGGAGACTGACTACCCCTGGGTCTCTTTGTCTTAAACAACCTTGCAAGGAGTGAGGCAGTTTTTTTCGAGGATCAAATGGTCTGTAAGGATTATAGACATCTGTTTAGGTGTCAAACAGCAAATTTGGTGACTTTTCAATATTATGTGATTGTTGGTTTTCAAATTCTGGATGACTTACTATTTTTCAAAGTGAACTTTTCTGAGTTATTCTTGAGACTTCATTGCCTGGATGGGTTACCAGCATGAATGTCACTCCCTTTGCTGCCCTTGACTCTGGAAGTGAAAGCGATGACACAATGACCTCTTCTTGTGATTCTCTTTTTTGGAAATCTGAAGCTCTTCTTTGTTTCTGGGAAAAGATGCAGTCCCAGACCTCAACATGAGCTGTCCTCCTGAAAATGAATAAAGGCACTCGTCACCCTGTCCAGGGTTTGAGTCAGAAACCTGAGGTCCCTCTTGACTTTCCTTGGCAGCCCTGCCCAAGGGTTAGATTTAATTGCAGCTTTTGAGGTGAACAGGAATGGAATAGTGTGCTGTTAATTTTCTGTTTTGTATTTTTGGACTTTATGGGTAATGACTGGACCGCTTATTTGCAATTTCAAAGGGAAATATAAAAACTTTTTAGATTTGTCTCAATATCTGTGGCCAAGCTTAAATATGTCTCCTTCTGCTGGGGCATGGAGCAAGTTATTCATCAAGTACCAGTTCTCTCCCCCACCGGAAAGAAAGCCGGGACAGTCTGTCCAGTGCTGTGCTATTGCAAAGAACAACTCCTTTCTAAACCACAGCCACAGTTGGCTAGACTATGGTCTGAGCTGGCCCATCATATGGGTGATTGCAGTTCCCTCGGGGTAGGATTTCAGATTGGAGATCTGTTTTCAGGGGCCTCAACGAGAAGGCACTCAGAAACACATTCTTAATGATTTGGGGGGAGATATTTGGAATATTCTATAGTTTCTCTTGGGGGGGTGGCGTGTGTGTGTGTGTGTGTGTGTGTGTGTGTTTTGCTTTCTGCTTTTGTTGTTAATTGTTACGCGGACCCTTAGTTTGGTGGCTAGAGGAGTAATGGGGATGGTATAAAGAAGACTCAGATGACAGTAGTCTTCCTTATAAATGTGTAGTTTGTCCCCCATAAGACTGGTTAGAAATAGTGTTGGCAGAAGCAGCGTGTATCCAAATAGTAATTTCTTGAGGAAGCATAGTGTGCTTAACTTAACTGCCACCAAGAACTGAGCACAAACATTTATTAGACATATTTGTCTGTTCAGTGCTTTTCTGAGGAAGAGAATGTTTGAAAGAGGTGGATCCTACTGAGATTTAGGCCACCAAAAGGGAGACCTACCAGGATAATGATAACAAGAGCAGCTCACTTTTACCAAGCCCTTACTAGGATTATTGTTATTATTTATTAGCTCTTACTAGTAGTGATCTCTTCGCTGTGCTTTAAATGTGTTATCTCATAGGACCTCTACCACAGTCCTATAAGATAGGCACTATTATCTCCATTTTTCTGATAAGAGAGCAGAACCACGGGGGCCCTCTCTTAAGACCTTGCTCTTGTCACCATGGATGGTTAGCTGGAATGGGAACCAGGTTCTCAGGAATAGACTTGAAGTCCCGTTGGACCCGAATCACAATCAATAGTGGTTGTGTCTGAGGGTGTCTCTTCAAGGCAGTGGTCATCTGGCCGGGTCAGTGGGGTCCAGACTGAGTTCTGTCAGAGTCCTGGGCAATAGGTGGGCCTCAGTTTCTCTAGCTGTGAAATTGAAAGGATGCTATTTAGTAGTGCTAGTCAAAACAGCCATAAGCTCATGATTAGGAAGAAAAAATTTGCTCTGTTTCATGCTTTCAAGAAAACATTAAAATGCATACGCCAGGCTCTATTACATAGATCAGATACATTTGAGCCAGTGTCTTGCATGGAAATGTTACATATGAGCTATGAACCAGTAGTACCTTAATTCTCACTCTGCCTTCCACCTACTGCTCTATCACTCAGAAAATGTACAGCCACCTTACAAGATTGCTCAAAGCAGCAATTCTGTTTTTTGAAGAACCCTTCCTTGGGGGCGCCTGGGTGGCTCAGTCTGTTAAGCGTCGGACTCGATTTTAGCTCAGGTCATGATCTCAGGGTCGTGAGATTGGGCTCCGTGTGTGGGGCTCTGTGCCGAGCACGGAGCCTGCTTAAGATCCTCTCTCTCCCTCTCCCTCTGCCCCTACCCCTTCCCACTAAAATAAAAAAATTAGGGTTGCTTGCATCCAAAGAAGAAACATAAACATTCCTTCCATCCAAAGAAGCAAATTACTTAGATAGAAGAATGTGCATTTAAAAAGAAATACTCCCTGTTCCCACTTACAGGGGGTCCTCCAGAGATGTGAAGAGAACCAAAATGAAAATTGCAAGATAACGCCACATGATGGGTGGAATTCAGATGGGGGTTGATCAAAACAGGCTTGTTCCTTCCCCTAGACTTGGGTCCAACATGTCATCTCAGACACTTTGGTGGGAGCTGTTTTAACGTCGGCAGTAAAAGGGCAGTGTAATTAGGAGCCAGGGCAGTGTTGTTCAACCTTGATCCTTAGAGGTGCTCCAGAGGTTGTAAACTTCTTTGGTTTGAACTTAATTAAAAAAAATATATATACTGTTTTTCAGTATTTTCAAAACTGTAAATGCACACCATGATTCCTCAAATACGCTTAAAGAAATTTTAACTCATGATTACAAAGTTTTAACCAATGTGTTAATTTGTTTCCACCGAATGATTTTATGCAAAGTTTATAATATTAACTTGAACTTTAAAAAAGGTGGTAGGAACTTCTCTCTTTGCTGTGTTGGGGTTTCGCACACCTTTTTCCTTTGAAGTGGGGGGGTGGGGGGTGCGAGTGTTTTGCTACTTAACGGGAAGGATCCGAAGGCTCCTGTGTATGCGAGGGATGTTGTGATATTGTAGAGCCGTTTTAGGGAAAGAGGAACTGGCTTCTTTAGCATTTGCAAGACCAGAAAATTTGTCTGTCTTTGCCTAGAGTCTTCCAGCTTGCGCACCTGCTGGACCTGGGTGCCAGCATGACAGGTAGCGTATTGGCTGATCTGGCATAGGAACTCCAGAGACTGGAATCTGAACTTGTTCAAGCCAGGAGAGAATGCCAAGTTCAGAGCCCCCAGGGTGCCCTGGCATGGTGGTAGGGGTTCCAGGTGGGGGGCGGGGCTCACTCTGACGGAGACCTGGAGAGGTGTCGAGAACGGCCGAGCAGTGCCAGAAGGGAAGCTGGGGTGATAGTCTTGAAAGGAGATTCACGCCCCGCCCCCGCACGCCCCCCCCCCCGCCCATTCCCTGTGGCAAAAGGGAAACAGATCCAAGGCTTTCTTTTTCCCAGTTAATTACTATAGTTTGCTTGTCTTCAACGTGTGGGATTGTTCTATATTTACAGGAGCTCTGGGCAAGGTTTACCGTCTGTGGCTTTCCTTCCCTCTGGAGTAGCACATGTCGGCGCTAACCCTAAATTACCTTTCTCCCCACCCCCAAGCTCAAAAAAGCACAACTACCTTTCAAACAAGCTTCTGTTTTTACAGCTGAGTTTCTCAAGCTGTGTGGGTGAGCACTAAAGTTGGATGTTTGTATATTGAATATGCTGACATTTCTTGAGCTGGTGTCTTAGAAAACTTGGTCCCTGAGCTCGAGGTTCCTGGCTTCGGCTCGCCAAGTTGACTTGCCAAGGACATTTCTGATGGGGCTTTGAGATGCTCATGAGATGGGGCTTTAGAGCTGATTGAAGTAGATGCTGTGGAGCCCTGAAATATCTAGTCTTATCACCTGCCAAGGTTCCCCAAATCATCACCGTATGTGCCCCTGGAACCCCTGTTAATAACAGCACCTGATATTGGGGCGGGACGGTCATACATTAAAACGCTATCAGCCAGCAACACGTTGCTGTCATTTTATCAGACTGACTGGCCGTTGTTTTGCAAGGGATAGAGTTCCAGAGGAGTGAAAAGAACAGGAAGTCAAACTTTCCTTACCTTCTCATCTACCACAATGCCTTCCATGAGATCTTCACGGAGGGTGCTTAATAAAAGTCCGTGGAGTGAAATCTTATTGGATGAAAGGAAGCGAGGTCTAGAGCTTGGGCTCCTCCTGTGTTGGTGGCTTGTTTTAGGGAGGTTTCTTCTCAGGTGCCTCCGAAGATAAGCTTCTCTTAATTAAGAGTTTTGCTACTCTCTGAGGGAGTGGAGGAAGCCTGGCCCCAGAATCTTGATGGTTACTATTCTCTGTGGCGACCTCTCCTCTCCTGGACATGTCATCCTCCATTTCGCCAGGAACTTTAGAATAAAATCATGAAAACCATAGGAATCATACATGGAGTGCCTCGTTACTATTCCCCTTCTGCTGCAGAGGAAACTGAGGCTCAGAGATGAAGTGATTTTCACAGGGTCACACGGCTGTCACAGCCTCCCATCCTGAACGTCTCTACTGTGGCAGCTTCTGCTGGGCTTCCTAGTAGCTTTGGGCTTCTGGAAGTTGCTTTCTTCATGAATGACGTGTGTACAGTATTACCACAGGGTGGAACTAAACTGGGGACAGGTTTGGCTCAAGGATGCTGGGGTTTCATTTCCTGTTGATGGTTGAATATTTTGGAGCCTGGAGTCAGGTCTGGCTCAGATTGTGCGCTGAAACTCATGGAGAGAGAGAGGAATCGAGGTGTGGCAATGTGCCGGTGTGACGTGTGTGTGTGTGTGTGTGTGTGTGTGGTTGGGGAGGTGTAAGGGGAGAGGGGAAATGGGGAAGGGAGCACTTGCTATGTTGACATGCCTGTGTGTGTGTGTTTATATATAGATACTGTAACCTAGTATTTTTTTCTCTCCCTCCCTCACTGGGGGAGTAGCATGAGTTCATTAGCCGTAAGAGAAACTTCTGATTATTTTAAGTTTGGTTTGCAGCCAAATTTATTAGGCAAGTAACAGCCGGTTTGTCTATATATTTTCTAAGTTTGAGGAAAATACTTGGATCAAAAAGGCATTTTCACACCAGGTTTTAAAGGCCAAGAGGTCCACTGTGGCAATGTCCTGGTCCTATGACTCATTCTCTACAGAGTTTCAAAACCACCTGAGTGACCCAGGGTTTTTCCTGAGTCCTCATTTTGCAATAGCCTTTTCCATGTTGACATCATTTCTTCCCTGAAAACTCAATGACATTAGTCTACTTGTCTGTGAGGAAAAACAAATTGTGTGTGCGTGTCTCCCCCACCCCCGCCCCTGCCTCCTCCAAAGGATGAGTATATGTGGCTGGAAAATTGTTGAGCTGGAGCAGAAGAGAGATGAAGTCCAAAGTCAAGGCAAGGGCTGGTAGTGCAGGGCAGGGTGGAGGGAGGTGTGATGGCAAAACTGGATCTCAAGGACTGACTGCTTTTGGGAGATAGAGACCAGAGGTGGGGCCACTGAAGTCTGGGCCGGCAAGTCTCTGGGCTGGGCACTCTGGGCCAGGGATGGGGGCGATGCTCTCTAGTGTCCTTCAGAACCAAGATTATGTGCCAAATGCCTCATATTCCTTCCTTCTGGCTCAGGGGTCTGGGCACGAGGTCGGCCTCCCTCTGGTTTCCCTGCCTCTAAGTCTTACCTCATCTTTTCCCTACAAGTTTCTCAGGTTCTATTTGTGGAAGTTCTCCTCCCTATTATGGGGTGACAAACAGTAATGCTCTGCTGTAGGTCTGCAGCAGATGTGACCACTTTCTTGTATGTAAGGGAAAGGCTTTCCCTTGAGAAAATCCAGACTGCTCTAGAGGTAGGCTCAGCTGACAAAGGCAGAAAGGCTTCCCCCGCTGAGTTCCATGGAGTGCAAGTGTCCTGAGAAATATTAACTTGCTGCCATGAAAATTGTGTCCCATAGTTAAATTTGAGAAATAAGGCCAAGCTGGTTTATCATAAGACTTCTCAGGGACCTTAAAGTGGGAGGACACAGGAGGAATCTTGAGGGGTGCTCAGTGTTTCTCAAACTTAGTTGATTACATGGTTCTTCTTTCCAAAGGACCAGTGTTCTGAGGAATATATTTTTGGGGAAATACAAGAATGAGGTTTGGTATTTTGGATCTTAGTAGGTGTTCATCATCAAAGCCTTGAAAAGTGACTGTGGTCCTTTTAGGTGACTTGGGCTGGACCTCTGAAGGGAGAAAAAATCGGGAAGGTTGGGCATGTTTGGAAGAGTGGACAAGATGAGTGTGTAGGTCAGGAAGACAAGATGGCGCTGGGGCCACTTGGTCAGAGGAGGGTGGGAGGAAAGGAAGCTGGGTGTCGTGCCTGAGAACTTGAAGCAGCCTTTTTAGGGATGAAGCTGAATTCTTTTGGGATGAGAAACCTCTGGTTGTGAAAACCCTTTTTATTCTGAGTATATCTATATTCTGAGTATACCTGCAACTTAATTCAGGTTCACTTTAAGTTATGGAGACCAAAGAAAGATGTTTTTGCCTCCTCCTGAGTTGGACGTCCCTGGATTGAAGTGGTGAATCCCAAAGAAGAGTAGAGTCCTGGCCAGGCCCTCTTGATTCAGCTGCCCTCTCTCACCTGAAGAGCCTTTCCAGAGCTCATCTCTGCCACAACCATGGCTGGTTTTGTGTTTTGTTTTAACCAGGAAGGCTGTTACTTTGTGACCTCACAGGCCACATCCTGCTTCGGCTGGCTGCTCTGCCTTTGAGCCCTTTGAGTGGGTGCAGCTCAGCCACCAGCTCCCTTCTTGTGTCACGGCCACATGGCTGGGCTGGCCGTGGGTTGGTTTCCTCCTTCTTGGCAGGGTCTAGAGAAGTAGACTCTCAGAACTTAAGAGCTGGAAGGGACTTGAAGGATTATGAAGCCTTCCCATTTTATTGGTGGCTAAGCTGAGGCTCACAGATACTGTCTTGCTCAAGGGCGCCTGAGTCCCTAAGTAGCTGAGCTGGTTCCCTTGACTCCCAGTGCAGTCCTGCTCCTGGGACCTTGCCTTGCTCTTGCCCTGGTCTTTGGGGGTATGACAATAGAGGGAGCCACAAAATCACTCAAAGTGTCTGTAATTGACAACCTCTAGAAGAAGTATTTATCTCTGACCCTCTAGCTTATCCTTAGAGTGAGTGTAGGTTCTCAGGAGAATCATGACAAAGACTCTCTTGAGCAGCCAGGGAGGATTATTATTATTCTTTTTTAAACATTTCTTCAAAAGATGTATTTATTTATTTTAGAGAGAGAAAAAAAGAGGGGGGAGGGGTGGAGGGAGAGAGAGAATTCAAGTGGACTCCCCGCTGAGCATGGAGCCCGGCACAGGGGCTCGATCTCACAACCCTGAGATCAAGACCTGAGCTGAAATCAAGAGTCAGTTGCTTAACCGACTGAGCCACCCAGGCACTCCCAGGAGGGAGGATTATTAACTAATGGGACCAAACCTTGTATTTGTATTTCAGGGAATTCAGAGGGCAGAAGGGACATTTTTTAGGAAAGAGGATTCTTTAGGTCTAAAATCCCAAACACCCCGAGTCAGCCAAGCATTGGCTTGGTTGTCGGTTAGACACCTGGACAGTGGGCTCCTCTGTGTTGCAAAGGAAGCTGATCTGGTCATGAGCATCCTATCTCACTCTCCATTTGTTAGAGAAGCAAGGCCCCTGGTGTGCATCACACACACACACACACACACACACACACAGGCACATTCCCCTGCCTCAAGTCATTTCGGGGGCATAAATATAAAATCTGGAAATCAACCTGTTTTCTTTACAACTTTGCTCCTTTTGGAGAGGAGCTGTTGGTTATCAATAGATGTGGCCTGAAAACCACCTTGAATGAGTTACTTTTTCTTTCCTGAAAGGTGCAGATTCACTCTATAGGAACAGCTTCAGCTTCAGTGATGAGAAACTGAATTCTCCAACAGATTCCGCTCCGGCTCTGCTCTCGCCGGCTGGCACTCCTCGGAAAGGTAGGCTCGTTAGCTGGGGTGGGAGCTTTTTGGCTTCCTTACTGCCTTCCCCTCTCTGCCTCTCCTCTCATCCCCCTTATCCCTGACCAATCTTCCCCAAACGTGTGAAACAAATAGAACTAACATCCTCACACGGGACAGTGTGAAGTGCAATTTGTTCTTTCTCAAGATTCTGATCAGTGTGAAAATGAATCAGATAAATGGGGGGTGGGGAAAAGAATCCAAATTCGCAGGGAGAGAGAAAACCTATATTCTCCAGCCTCTGTTTTCTCTCACGTGGTGTAATCAAGACTGCCAAATGACAGTGCTCTCTCCCAGACTGGTTGGTTCTAGAATTGAAAACTCAGCAGCAGTTAGGCTTTGCAGAAAGTGGGATTCTTTCCTTTTTTTTTTTTAAAGATTTTATTTATTTATTTGACAGAGAAAGAGACAGCGAGAGAGGGAACACAAGCAGGGGGAGTGGGAGAGGGAGAAGCAGGCCTCCCGCTGAGCAGGGAGCCCGATGCGGGGCTCGATCCCAGGACCCGGGGATCATGACCTGAGCCGAAGGCAGACGCTTAACGACTGAGCCACCCAGGCGCCCAAGTGGGATTTTTTTCTTAACTAGTTGACCAACACTTTCAGATTACCAATTTAACAATTAAATGGGGTCATCCTCATGAGACAAGCAATGATCTAACATGATTTAAAATAGCAGCCCCAGCCTGGCTCTACTGTGGTATTAATAGACCTAAAAAAAGTTTTTAAAGATGCATGAGCAGTTTCTTATTTTTTGGAACTTGTCAAGTGTCTCTAGCTAGAGAGCTGAATGTTCTGTTATATTGGACAAGTGCCCTTTTGAAAACAAAAGGAGTTTTTTTCCTCAAGAAACATTATACTGCTGAAAATAGTTGCAGAATGCAATAAAAATGGAACACAGTTAAGAAAGAAATATGAAGATTCTATTACTTTTCTCACTCCTGGCATTAAGGAGGAATTTCCCTCTTTTTCAAAAGAGTGATTTTTAAATTCTCCTCTCAACTGAGCAGTGTTAGCACCAGCCAGTGGGATCTCTGCCATTGCCCAGCTCCTTGTGGGTAAAACGGAGCTATTGAATTCAGAGAGACAGAGCAGTCTAGGAAGTGGCTTCAAACGTGCCCAGATTTGCTACCTGATCCTCCAGAGATAGGAATTAAAGACAGAGAAAAAGCTCTAGTGGCAAATTAACTTTAAAAGCTAAGAACAGGGGTGCCTGGGTGGCTCAGTCATTAAGCGTCTGCCTTCGGCTCAGGTCATCGTCCCAGGGTCCTGGGATCGAGCCCCGCATCGGGCTCCCTGCTCAGCGGGAACCCTGCCTTTCCCTCTCCCACTCCCCCTGCTTGTGTTCCCTCTCTCACTGTGTCTCTCTCTGTCAAATAAATAAATAAAATCTTTAAAAAAAAAAAAAAATAAAAGCTAAGAACAAGGAGCTATTTGTAGCCAGCAAGGGTTAATTAATAAAACTATCCAGGAATGCATTTCAGAGAAGGCATGAATGATGAGCTCTACAGGGAAGCGTGTATATCTCAGGATACAGAGGGAACAAAAGCAAGATAAGGACCTGTTGCCTTGTGCGGCCACCTGGATGGGATGGGGCTGTCCCGGACCCGGAAGCCTCACGTCGCCTTCCCCGTACCATTTTGACAAAGCACGGTGGCTCTTTGTTAACATTTCATCCTGGAGGGACTCAGAGCGGCAGTGTTGCCCTGGGGTGATAGCACAAACAAGAACGGGTCAGAGGTGAGGCAGAGCGGGCAATTGACTCTGGGTGTCCGCTCTGCACAGTGCCATGCTTACCGAATATTTTTTGATAGATAACTCATATCCTACATAATCAAAAAATCAAAACTTTATTTTTTAGAAAACTTTTTTTTTAAAGATTTAAAAAAAAAATTTATTTATTTTAGGGAGAGTGAGCCAGAGAGAGAGAGAGAGAGACAGCACAAGTGGGTGGGAGAGGCAGAGGGAGAGGGAGAAGCACACTCCCCACTGAGCAATGAGCCCGATGCGGGACTCGATCCCAGGACCCTGGGATCATGACCTGAGCTGAAGGCAGATGCTTAACCGTCTGAGCCACCCTGGCGCCCCAAAATCAAAACTTTTATCTTCTCCCCTAGCCCCTCACTCCCCCTGCCCTTTTAAGGTAGTGAAGGGAGATTCTCCTTCCAGGTTGTTGGGGTGGGGGTGGCCGGAGGGCTGATGAACTGAAAAAACAAGAAGGAGACTTTAAGGTGAATCTTCAGAATCAGTATCTGAATTGACTGTAAGAAACACCGGAGCAGACACTGAGGATTGGTATAGGACACTTGAAAATAATGTCTCTGTAGATGCAGGGATGCGAAATGGGGTCACATAATCCTGGGAACCAAGGGTGGCATGAGCTGTCGTTGATATGGAAACTGAAGGTCGATTCTTGTTTTTCAGCCAAACTAGGAGACACGAAAGAGCTAGAAGACTTTATTGCTGATCTTGACAGAACATTAGCAAGTGAGTACATGCCTGGTATTTAAAAAAAAAAAAAAAAAAAAATCAAACAGAAAACCAACCAACACTGCTGGTAAAGTGCCATAATATTTACCACCTTGCCTAGGGGCAGGAAGTTACATCATCAGGCTTCTTTGGGTTCCAAAACAGAACCCTAGTGGCTCAGAAAGAAATTCTGAGGATAATCTTGCGTTCATGTAGATCGTGTGTCTTTCCAAAGGGTGAGAACGGGCCACCAGCAAACAATGACATTTTGTTTGAGAAATGCAGAGCAGTTGTTAGAGCAAGATGGGAATTTTACCACCACGATGGCCCGGCAGGCTTTTCAGAGGAGAAATGAGCCAACTGACCACAAAAGCAACAGGCTAACAAGCCAGGCGGTTCCATCCCATGGGCCAGGGAAGTCCTCCCAGGTTAGATCCAGGGGCTTGGGGAGGTCTGATTTCTAGAGGGTCCCAAAAGAAAGAATTGGCCTGGGGAGACCCTGTAACCAAAGGCCCACGCCAATTAGTGAAAGACCTGGGTTAAGTATACACTACCTTGTTTACCATTTGGCATTTGCACTAATGGTACCCCTTTTGTGTGACCGAAAATGTGGGGAACTGAAGATATCAGACCGTAACTACAGCGTCGGGAGGGGAGGGGCCTCCAGAAGATGGGGCCCTGAGATTCAGTCTACCCACTGTGTTTCAAAAGGAAAGGATTGCAAGAGCCAGAAGGATCAGCTAGAGCTTCGGGGTAAAAGTTTCAGCAACTCTACTCTTGGCAATCACAGAGCAGAAGAATTTTGTCCTAGCCCCTTCAGTTTTCAACGAAAGAGTTGATTTTCCCTAAGAAATATTTTATGCTATACTCTGCTAAACAGCCAGGTCAAACCTGAAAAATGAGATCCAAAGCTGGTTATTTAAAAATGACTCTGTTCCCAACACTGAGACCTAACTATCAGGTGGAAAGTCCTTGTGTATTTTCTATTTATTGGAGAATTTTATGGCCCATTCTCTTCCATGCGGTGCCATCCCACATCAGAAGACCAAGGCCTGTTTTGACAGAGATTATGGTAATTACAGCACAATTTGTATGAGACCCATCCATGGAACAAGCCTGCCTACTTCATGGAAATTGCAGCTGGCTGCCCAGTTGTACCAGTTAATCAGACATAGATTACGTGGGGAGCCTGCCGTTAGGTTTGGTGCTTTCATGCCTGTGATGGTGTCATCTGGTTAAGCAGAGGCGCTGGAAACTTCTGTGAGTGGATAACCTTATTTATCTCTTCTTTACAGGCATGTGAAACAAGGAGAAGCTCTGGGTCCTTTCATCATAAGGGAGAAGCTTCGGAAAGCTCCAAGGACCTGGTAAAATGAGAGCAGACAGAGATGAGCGCTCACCTGCCACCAGGCCATTCTCAGGCTGGTCCTAACACCAGCCTTTGAGATCATCTCTGGGCAATTTAGACAGTGACGCTGACTTGGTTTACCAGCTTGCAGCGTATTAGAACAGATGATCCACGCTAATATTCTCTTTTCTCTCAAAACCTAGCTTTCCCGTAATTTAAAGTGCTTTTGTGAACATATTTGTAATTAATTATATATAGTTGGAAGCAGTAATATGCTTTTCCCAGCGTAATATATTTTTGTATGCAAATAAAATTTGAACTAGAGTCTGTATTTTTGTTAACTTCTTTTTTTTATCCTTTATTTCTTTCAGTGTATTCCCAGTCAAATAATATTCTGGCGGGAATAACACACCTCTGGACATCTAACAAGGGCCTTGGGTGCTGCAACGTTGCTCTAGACAGTAGGCTGGTGAATTCAAGGGTCACTTTGAAGCTGCTTCAGTACTCCAGAGGGGAAGTGTTGGCATATGATTCGTGGGAAATTTTAATTTGAGGATTGTAGGGTTTTTTAGGTATAGTTGACATACAATATTGTATTAGTTCCAGGTGTACAACATAGTGATCTATGCATTACCAGGCGCTCACTGCGTTAAACGTATCTGTCACCATAGAAAGTATTACAGCGTTACTGACTATATTCCCTATGTTGTGCTTTTCATCCCTGTGACTGAGGGTTGTGGTTTTGGTGGAAGTTGGGTTTCTCTTCCATCTCTCTTCTCCTCATATCTTACCACCTTTTCAGGTGCCATGGGCTCTTCCCTTCAATTAAGGGAAACACTCTTTGTACTCAAAATCCAGGACTGAAATATGAAGGAACGTTGGGGCAGCTGAAAGACTTGAAAATGATGGTGCTCTTACCAGATCTGTGTGCTAAGGAAGATTTGACGGTGCTGGCCTTGATGCTTGTGTTCAGGTGGCTTCCGTGGAGCTGGAGGGTTCAGATGCAAAGTCTTCCACAGAGGTGGGCTTTGCATGTGGAAGCCAAAGACCACCTCCACTCCCTGCCACCTGCCTTTTGGGGAGGATGGAGAGAGCACAAAACCAAGAAAGTCCATAATTTTCTTATCTGTGCTTTTCTTATCTTTAAAACCTCTAAAGTAGGGGCGCCTGGTTGGCTCAGTTGGTTGGGCGACTGACTCTTGGTTTCGGCTCAGCTTATGATCTCAGGGTTGTGAGATCGAGCCCCGCGTCAGGCTCTATGCTCAGCGGGGAGTCTGCTTAAGATTCTCTCTCCCCCTCTCCCTGTGTATCCTCCCTCCTTCTTAAGTGTGCATGTGCACTCGCCTCTCTCTCTCTCAAAAATAATAATAATAAAAGCTCTAAAATAACCAGACATTACTTTGATAATTGGAATCAAGCTATTTATAAACTCCAATCCTTATGTTTCTATAGGATACAAGTCCAAAACATAAGTACCCAGTTTTTATTTATATCTTCAGAGGCTAATTACCATATCTGACCTGTGTTTTAGGTAATCAGGAAACAACATGACCTTTTCTTTAACCTTTGCCTTTTCCTCAGTTTCTGGGAAAGCTTTTGGGTTGAGCCCAGATATTTTCTTTACTTCTTTATTGAGATAAAATTCACATGCCTTAACATGCATCCTTTTTTTTTTTTTTAAAGATTTTATTTATTTATTTGTCAGAGAGAGAGACAGAACACAAGCAGGGGGAGAGGCAGGCAGAGGGAGAAGCAGGCTCCCCGCTGAGCAAGGAGCCCGATGCGGGACTCCATCCCAGGACCCCGGGATCATGACCCGAGCCGAAGGCAGCCGCTCAACCAACTGAGCCACCCAGGCGTCCCAACATGCATCCTTTTAAGTGTACAATTCAGCGGTTTTTAGCATATTCACAGAGCTGTGCATCTTTGCCAGTACTTGATTCTCTGTCTCTCTGGGTTTGTCTATTCTGGATGTTTTGAATACATAGAATCATATTGTATGTGACTCTTCATGTCTGGCTTCTTGCCCTTAGCATACTGTTTTCAAAGTTCATCCATATTGTGCATGAATCAGTCCTTCATTCCTTTTTATGACTGAATAATCCACTGTATGGATACGCCACATTTTTTTATCCATTTATTAGTTGAGGGACGTTTGGGTTGTTTCTACTTTTTTGGCTAATGAATAATGCCATTATGAATATTCATGTACAAGTTTTCGTGTGGACGGATTTTAAAATTTCTCTTGGGTATATAACCTAGAGTGGAATTGTGAAGTCATCTGATAATCCCATGTTGAACTTTTTGAGGAATTGCCAAATTTTTCCATAGCAGCTGTGCCATTTTACATTCCCATGAGCAATACACGTGGACTCTCCTTTCTCCACATCCTCACCAACACTTGTTATTGTCTGAATTTTTGAATAAAGCCATCCTATTGGTTATGAAGTGGTAACTTACTGTGGTTTTGATTTTCACATCCCTGATGACTAAAGATGTCAAACAGCTACTCATGTACTTATTGGCTATTTGTATATCTTCTTTAGAGAAATGTCGATTCAGATCTTTTGCCCATTTTTAAATTACGTTGTCTCCATTATTATTATTATTATTATTTTTTAAAGATTTTATTTATTTATTTGAGAGAGAGAGAATGAGAGAGAGCACATGAGAGTGGGGAGGGTCAGAGGGAGAAGCAGACTCCCCGCCGAGCAGGGAGCCCGATGCGGGACTCGATCCAGGGACTCTAGGATCATGACCTGAGCCGAAAGCAGTCGCTTAACCAACTGAGCCACCCAGGCGCCCTGTCTCCATTATTATTGAGCTGTAGGAGTTTTCTATGTATTCTGTATATAAGTCCCTTATCAGACATATGATTTGCAAGTATTTTTTCCTATTTTGTAAGTTGTCTTTTCACCTTTTTGTTAGTATCCTTTGAAGCTCCAAAGTTCTAAATCTTGATGATGTCCACTTTATCTATTTTTTCTTTTGTCACTTATGCTTTTGGTGTCATAGCTAAGAAATTGTTGCCTAATTCAAGGTCACAAAGAGATACTCATGGTTTTTGTTTTTGGGTTTTTTTTTAGGAGTTGCATAATTTTTGACAACTCTTACATTATATGAATCTTACTTTTAGGTCTTTGATGTACTTTGAACTAATTTTTGCATATGATGTGAGCTGGGGTCCAACTCCATTCTTTTACATATAAATATCCAGTTGTCATTGCACTATTTGTTGAAGAGACTGTTTTTTCCTCGTTGAATTATGTTGGCACCCTTGTTGAAAATCAGTATGGGTTTATCGATGGACTCTCAGTTCTGTTCCAGTGATCTGTATATCTGTCCTTATTCCAGGGCCACACAGTTTAGGTTACTATAGCTTTGCAGTAAATTTTGAAATCAGAAAGTATGTTTCCTCCAAGTTTGTTCTTCTGCAAGATTATAATGGCTGTTCTGGGTTCCTGGCATTTTTCTGTAAATTTCAGGATCAGCTTGTCAATTTCTACAAAAATGGTAGCTGGGATTTTCATAGAGATTGCATGGAATTTCTAGATCAGTTTGGGTTGCCATTTTCACAACATTATGTCTTCCTTCTAATTCATGAATGTGAAATATCTTTCAATTTATTTAGGTCTTCTTAATTTCTTTCAGCCATGCTTTGTAGTTTTCAGTGCATGAATCTTGCACCTTTTTTGTCAAATTTATTCCTAAGTATTTTATTCTTTTTAATACTATCGTAAATGGAATTGTTTTATTCCATAATTTTATTTTCAGGTTTTTTTTTTTTTTTTGCTAGTGTAGAGAATATACTTGACTTTGCATATTGATTTTGTATCCTGCAGTCTTGCTGTACCTGTTTATTCTAATAGTTTTTTGTGTGTGAATTTTGTATGAATTTTGTTTGTACAAAATCATACCTTTTCCAAATAGAAGTAGTTTTACTTTTTCCTTTTCGGTCTAAATGTATCTTCCATTCTTTCTGCTGCCTCACTGCCCTGGCTAGAACTCCCAGTACAACGTTGAAAACAAGTGGTGAGAAGGCACACCTATTCTTCTTGATCTTGGAGGAGAAGCTTTCGGTCTTTCGCCATTAAGTATGATGGTAGTTGTGGGAATATTTTCTTTTTTAATCCAACAAGCCCTTGACTTGTTTTCTAAATACAACTTTTTCATTATGTGGAACTGTTTCTTGTTCATGCTTGGGAATTTTATTTGCTTTGGATAAATCTTTTTTTCATCAGAATACCAGTGGCTGTTCATTGTCACTGTCACTTTTATTACTAGCTTTTTCCAGAATTGAGGATCTACCTGCATTTGGCAGCCCTTTTTTTCTGGTCTCCTGGAGCTGGGACTCCCAAAGTGCAGGGTATGTGGCTTTGTGGGCTGTTGTGAGGATAAGGTCAGTGGTTTGGGGAAAAGAAGTGCATTCCTTTAGGGCATTGTTGGACTGAGGGTATTTTGTATTTTATAAACTTCTGTTAGATGAATAACTGGGGACAAGCAGGCTGTGGGCCATGTCACAGCTTGGGGTTGTGGGTGTGTTAAAAAGAGTGTTTTCCGTATTTCCCAAGATACATTTTAAGGAGCACATCCCTAATCTGTTTTGAAAAATAGGTATTAAGATCATATGTACTTGAAAAACGCTACATGATATGTATTCCACTTTGAGATTTATTATGCACATTAGTACATAAAATACTTAGGGTTCAGTCTAAGTTGATGGATCAGAGAACCCAAATAGAGTGGCTTAAACAGTATGGAAGTTTCTTTCTCACTAACAAGTGAGCGGTACAGGGCTGAGTGCCTCACTGGTGCAAAGTGGCTGCTGCTGCTCCTGTCATCACATTTATATTCCATCCAGCACAGAAGAGAAAAAGCAAGGCAAGCACAGGCTTATTTCTTTCAATGACATGACTAGAGGGGGCACAGATTCCTAATGCTCATATCTCCTTGTCCAGATCTTAATCACATGATCATTCCCAGTTATAAGGGTGGGGCTGGGAAAAAATAATCTCTTGCTGGGCTAAAATCTGAGAGCTCTATATTTATTTATTATTATTTTTTTAAAGATTTTATTTTTCATTTGAGACACAGAGATACAGAGAGAGAGCATGAGCAGGGGGAGAGGCAGAGGGAGAGGGAGAAGCAGGCTCCCCGCTGAGCAGGGAACCCGATGCGGGGCTCGATCCCAGGACCCTGGGATCATGACCTGAGCCGAAGGCAGACGCTTAACCATCTGAGCCACCCAGGCTCCCTAAGAGCTCTATATTTAAATAAAGACGAAGAGGATGGGTACTAGAGGACAACTAGTCATCTCTGCCACAGAATGTCGAAGGCTTTGAGAAATCCTACAGCCAAAAGACTTTTTTTTTTTTTTAAAGCTACCAATAATCCATAGCATATAAGGGAAATGCTGTTGTAGATGATCTCACTCCAGTGGGGTCTACTGCACTCCACCTCCTCCAAGACCAGAAAGTCAACAGCGTGGCCCTTGCAAGCTGCTGAATTGTTAGGTGGAGAGTGTCAGCCAATGGGCTTTTCTGGAACAGAACAAGATCAGATATTGAGCATGCAGAGCTGGTAGGATGTGCATAGTCTGTTTTTGAGCTTGGGGAATTTGTGTTCTAACTTCTAGGAGGAATAGCTAAAGCAAAACAAAACAAAAAATGTGACACGCACCCAAAGTAAGAGCATCGAGTGCCAGCCCAAATACTCATACACCAGCCAGCCTCTGGGATGGGACAGAGGAACCAATAGACACCTCCTCTTGGGGAATTACGATGGAGGCTGGCCACCGAGTACATCTGCCCCAGGTGTGAGAAGGCATATCTGAGCCAGGAGGCGGGGAGCCGTAGATGGTGAGGGGTGGCCTCCTGGCAATCAGTCAAGATGGGGACGCTGAGGAGATGTCTCCACAGAAATATCCTTCTGGGTATGGGATGGGGAAAAAACAGAAAGTATGGGCTTTCAAACTAGACCAGGTTAAAATCTCATGGAGCCACCCTGCATCTGGGCAATCTTGGGCCAGTGTATCCTTCTTTCAGAGGCTCTGTTTCCTTATTTATAAAATGGTGGTGTGAGTCGTGTTTCCCAGGGTTGTTGTGAAGAACAGATATAGAAGGTGTAAAGCCTCTAGCACTCTTCCTCCCCCTCCTCCCTATCGGGAGGGAGGATATCACAAGGACGTTGGGCTCCTGTACCGAGGGCAAAATTAAGCTCCACCTCCAGTGGTTGCAGAGGGCAATTCCAACCCCACTGTTCCTCATCTGATAGAAGAAAGCCAGCAGCTCTGGTCTCACGGGGCCGGACGGAGCGAGGCAGGGAGAGAACACAGGACCGAGGGCAGGGAGAGAGGCTTCAAGCCCCTGCCTTGCCATGGACTGGATTCGGGCCCCTCTCTGTGCCCTAGTTCCCCCCAGGTGCAGCCCCTACAGTCGAGTGGGCTCTGGCCCTGCCTCAGACTCGCAGCTCTTCTCTGAGAGGCAGATGGGGTATTTTTCTTGGTTTTTCAGTATGTGTTTCTTCCACACCCTTCTCCAAAATGTTTTCCTTTGCTAATTTATTTGGCTAAGAAGGTTTGTGGTGACAGACCCCGAACAGGAAATGGCTGTCATAGCTGCTGTCTGCAGCTCTGTTTTTTTTAAGGCTTTCTCCTGCATAGCTCACCTTCTCTGCATTGCTTGGTATTGATTTAAGTGCAGGGCTAAGTGGAAGGGGAAAGGGAAAGGGAAACGTATTTTTAGAAAGGAACATTTTCTTTCAAGTTCAAAGTTTATTAAAGGTTAAGGATTATGCACAATGGCAGTGTTAGGTGGCTCCTTTCCACCACCGGGCCTTTGCACATACAGTTCCCTCTGCCTAGGAGGCTCACTCTTCTCTGTTTTTCTAGTTAATTTTACTTCTTTAGGGTTAGCTCGAGCATCACATCCTCAGAAAGCCTTCCTGCCTGCCCTCCCCTCCCGCAGTCTAGGTTGGTTCCTTGGTGCTATTCTGATAGAGCCCTCTTTAGGTGCACTCACCCTGGTTTCAATGAAATGGTCATTAGTGTGATTTGGGGGGTTACTTGCCTCCTGCAAGTGGACCATAAGCTCCACGAAGGCAGGGACCATCTCGTCTGGTTTGCCGTCGTATCTGCAGTGCTTGACATGGCTCCTGGTACACAGTCAGTGCTCAGTCTGTATGTGTTGAAGGAATGAGTGCAACTTACCTATTCCACAGCCCAGGCAGGTTGGGCATGAGACGGTGTCTGTGGGGTGCTTGTTTGTCTCGTCTGTGCTGTCCCCGCTCCCCTTGCAGGTTTTTTCTGCTTTCCCTTCCCCAGGGTCTTGCTCCCACCCTACCAAAGCATCTGAAGAACTGATCCAGACCAAGATTGCTTCTGGAGGGCCCATAACAGGTCTTTCCCAGCTACTTCTCAAGTGTGGGGCAAGAAGGGGTCGATGAAGACAGAGAGACCTTTGAGGCCCAAAGGAACAAATCTGTACTGGTGGAATTTCAGACACCCTAACTGGTAGTAGGGGGAAAAGAGGTGGACCTCCTAGTCACTCCAGGGAGATGTCTGATGTTAGATGGACGCTGGTCCTGACACGGTATTTTTTTTTTTAAAGATTTTATTTATCTATCTGAGAGAAAGAGAGAGAGAGCATGAGCAGGGGGAAGGGTAGAGGCAGAGAGAGAAGCAGACTCCCCACTGAGCAGGGAGCCCGAGGCGGGGGCTCGATCCTAGGACCCTGGAATCATGACCTGAGCTGAAGGCAGACGCTTAACCGACTGAGCCACCCAGGCGCCCCTGACACAATACCTTTTCCTGGAACTCAAAAATTAACATGTGGACCGAATATGATGAACATGCTGAGTGTATGGGAATGTAGGCATGCATGCATATATGTGTACGTGTGTGCTTGTGCGTACTTGCTTGGGTGTGCATGTGTATGCATGTGTGTACATGTGTGTGCATGTGTGTGTTACGGATTGGTTAGAAGGAAGGACATGAAGACGCGGGCTCCGGTTTGGAAGACCCACGGGAGAAAGCAGGGCCTTGAGAGAGTCTGGTGTTCAGCTGCTCCCTAGACAGTTCTGCTCCCTAGAGCGGGCCTGGCCCTCCCTCTGATGGGCTTGTCCTTGCTTATCAACATTGCAAAATAGGATTACTTTTGTAATTGAGTTTTCATGCCTCACGTGGGAAGGGCCCATTCCCTTGTGCTCCTGGGAGACGTGTAACCTGTTGTCCTAGGCCTGGGGCCAAAGCTGTTCTGGAACCAGAAGAGTAAAGGCTTGGTTGTAGATTCTAAGCCAGAGGAAGCCCCTACCCAGCCAAGAACAGGTCTGGGAGGGGCAGGACAAGAGGGTGACCACTCACTGGTCAAGGGTATCTGGAGGGCAAGGCCTGGAGCTGCAGGAAGGAGGGGGTGGGGTGGGGAGCAGCAGAGTCATTAAGGAAGGGATTCTGAGTGAGAAGCCTGCCCCTGCTTAGGAAAGAAAGAGTGTGGAGTAAGTTCCTGAGGTAACTCGGGTAGACATGGAGTTCAGGATCATTCTGGAAGATGGGTCGGCCGCACACTTTTCAAACCGAACAAGGGCTGCCATCTGATCCCTTGTCCCAGCCCTGCCCACGACCGGCTGTGTCGCCTTGGGCTGATACACAAACAGCTCATCTAGTCAAGCTGTCTCATTCTAAGCACCAGAAAACGGACGCCGGGCCAAATGGTTAAGTGACCCTTAGACAAAAGTCTCAGACAAAAAAGGTTCAGGAAGGGGAAATCAGAGACATAAATGCACCAGGGGGAAAATGAGCTCCCCAAACCTGAATTATAATTAACCATCACTATCTCAAGATCTGGGCCTGATAGAGAGATTAGCAGGGCCCAGAAGGACATTCGTTTACCAATTGCTCGAGCACAGATAAGAGAAGTTGCGTAAGGCCGGCTGGCTAGGGAGCCAGGGAGCACGCAGACCAGGAAAACACTTGGGGAGGGAGGTCACCTTGATCTGAGGAAGCCCATTGTGCTAAGATTAGAGCCTGCCCTCCAGAGAGGCTCTGACACTGGCGAGGGCCGTGGCCCATGGGGCCCAGGGCACATGGGAAAATTAGATCTTGATCCTTCTCTGATTTTTATTTTATTTTATTTTATTTTTTAAGATTTCATTTATTTATTTGACAGAGAGAGACACAGCGAAAGAGGGAACACAAGCAGGGACAGTGGGGGAGGGAGAAGCAGGCTTCCCGCGGAGCAGGGAGCCCGATGTGGGGCTCGATCCCAGGACCCTGAGATCATGACCTGAGCCGAAGGCAGACGCTTAACGACTGAGCCACCCAGGTGCCCCCTATTTTATTTTTTAAATAAAAAAATTTTATTATTATTATTAACATATAATGTATTATTTGTTTCAGGGGTATAGGTCTGTGATTCATCAGTCTTACAAAATACACAGCGCTCACCACAACACATACCCTCCCCAATGTCCATCACCCAGCCTCCCCAGCCCCCTACCACCATCCCCTCCAGCAGCCCTCAGTTTGTTTCCTGAGATTAAGACTCTCTTATGGGGGCGCTGGGGTGGCTCAGTCATTAGGCGTCTGCCTTTGGCTCGGGTCCTGGGATTGAAACCCGTGTCC
>NC_138371.1:128033133-128093291 GCF_054177405.1 Leptonychotes weddellii | reverse complement strand
GCCGGGGTGGGGAGAGCAGGATGGCAGTGGGGAGTCAGGTGACAGGTACACGCACTCTGCAGGGGCTTCTACTGGGAGTGGGTGTCAGAGGAGAGTGACAGGTAGGTAAGGCGTAGCCTTATCAGGGGACCGTGGTCAGCTTGGCAAATTAGGTCATTTCTCTGGGCTTCAGTTTTGTCCAAAAAGGATGGCTACGGCCTTCGCCTGACTGGGCTTCCCACTGAAATGAGGGCGTTCAGATGGCGGGCAGGGGCTCCAGGCGGGCTGCTCGTGCTGCAAGGTGCAGATCCAGCTCTCCGGCGGCGGCGCCAGCCAGCGTGGCTTGGGTCCAGGAGGCAGGGCTGAGGGCCGAGCGGGGCCTCAGGGTGGGGCCAGAAGAGCGGCAAGAGCCCCCCGAGAACCAGGCTGGCATGGGAGCCTCACAGGTGGCGGGACTGGTTCCACAAGGTGGCCAAGGGAAGGAAGGGACGTCGTTAAGTAATTTTGAGAGGGGGGAATGCCTCATGATACAGCCCCTCCTTGGTGAGTTCTAAAACCTCGAACCTACTAATGGCTTCGAGAGTCCTGCAGTTCAGAAGACGTTTTAGCTTTGCTGGTTCTCATGCTACTTCCCCGCTTTTCCTGAGTAATTAACATCACTAGGAGCTATAGATGCCAGAGGCTTTTCGGTTTTATTTATTTATTTTTAAAGATTTTATTTATTTATTCGAGAGAGAGAAAGAGAGCACATGAGAGGGATTAGGGTCAGAGGGAGAAGCAGGCTCCCTGCTGAGCAGGGAGCCCGATGTGGGGCTCGATCCCAGGACCCTGGGACCATGACCTGAGCCGAAGGCAGCTGCTCAACCAACTGAGCCACCCAGGTGTCCCTGCCTTTTCAGTTTTAAAATTCTCTAAATTCCTGCTTCCTCCAGAGAGCATTGGTCTTAGGCTTGGGGCTGGGACAGAGGGCTTGGAAGCAGCCTAGCTACGAGGAAACGCTGTAGGAGCATGGCATAGGAACGTGGCAGGGCCTGACACTATTTTGTTTCTCTTTTTAGGAAAGATTATTTTGGGGGCGCCTGGGTGGCTCAGTCGTTAAGCGTCTGCCTTCGGCTCAGGTCATGATTCCAGGGTCCTGGGATCGAGTCCCACATCGGGCTCCCTGCTCGGCGGGAAGCCTGCTTCTCCCTCTCCCACTCCCCCTGCTTGTGTTCCTGCTCTCGCTGTGTCTCTCTCTGTCAAATAAATAAATAAAAAATCTTTAAAAAAAAAAGAAAGATTATTTTGGATTAACTGTAGATTTATAGGAAAGTTGCAGAGACGGTACAGAGAGTTCCCATTTTCCCTTCACCCAGCGTAATGGGTTACATCGTCCATAGACACCACAGTACCTTTGTCAGAGCTAGGAGATGAACGCTGGGCCAGGACACTTCACCATCTACACACTTCATTCGGTTTGCATCAGTGTTTCCACCCTGTCCTCTTTCTGCTCTAGGACCCAATCCGGAGCACCACATTACACTGAGCTCAGTGTCCTTCTTCCTTCCTTCTCTCTCTTACTCTCTCACCCCCAGTTCGTGTGTGTGTGTGTGTGTGTACCTCCTATTGTCCCCCCTCGTGGTAGGTGAGGGGGACAGCGAAGAGAGTGCAGGAGTCCTCTCTACTGGGGACAGGTCACTGTGATGCCTTTTGTGAGGTGAGCAGCGGCTGTGGGGAAGAGAAGCCCACAATGTGGCCAGATGGGGGCCGTGGGGACCTGATCGCCCATCATGAGCAGGCAGAGGAAGCTGGAGCCCAGCAGGCTGAGAGAGCAAACTGTCCGCATCTGGGGAGTAACAAGACGGGACGGGGAAACCCATGAAGCTTAGGGAGCCACTTTCTGAGGACAGTAGCCCCCACGACTCCCATCTCAGCTGTGGCCGCAGGTGGAGTGTGCAGAACAGAGCAGCCCCGTTTGCCGAGACCCAGATGGTTTGATCAGGCTCCACACTGTCTGTCAGTCAAGGCAACTGGCCAGGTGAGGGGGAGCTGGAGCACCAAGGTGTCTTGGCAGGACTGGCGCTCAGAGAGCGTGCTCCAAGGTGACTGAAACAAGCCGACCAACCTTTCCCTGCGTAGTTGAAGGATACATGCTAGGTGAACACAGAACAGGCTGTGTGAGCTCCGGAGCCGTGTGGGGGAACACGGAGAGACACCTCTGGGTTTCTGTGAAGCCCATCCCATACACCAGTGGAGCAGACACTTCTGGATGCCTGCCCAACATGGACTTATTCCCTTCCTCCTTGCTGGTTTAGTTGAGGTCTTTACTCCCTGTCTAAAAGTCTAAAAGGCAAATGCTTCAGGGAGGCTGGCTTCTGGGAGTAGGTCCCAACTGGTCTAAACCCATCAAAGTGCTCGCATACTGCTGGCCAGGGATTGGTTTAAGCGGGGGCATGTGGTACAATTCTGGCCAACAAGGTAGATGTGCGAGAAAGTCCTCCAAAGTAGGGGTGTGGGTGTTCAGAAAGAGCTTTCCTCACTCCGAAAGAGCCTCAAAGGTGAGATGGCTTTCTTTCCTGAGTCTTGGCCGTGGTGTACCTCGGAGGCAACATCTGGAGCTTCGGCAGCCGTCTTGTGACTGAGAGCAGCGAGCCTACAAGAACCGACTGAGGGACGGGCTCAGTCAGCATCAGCATGCAACTCTTGATCTCCGGGTCTTGACTTTGAGCCCCGTGTTTGGTGTAGAGCTTACTCTCAAACAAACAAGCAAGCAAGCAAGCAAACAACAGGCTGATAGGATGAACCACGTTTCTCCATAATATCACTGAGTCACCAAACCAACCCAGCTTGGTTGGGGCCACCTGCCTTTGGACTTCCCCTTGTGTGTAAGCCGGGTGAGTTGGGTTTTTATATTACTTGCTGTCACTGAATCACCCATACTAGGCGATCTGTGACCTGGTGGGTCTCTCCCTCCTGCTCCTATGAATCCTTATTCTAGATCTCTGTATTTGTTTCCTATTGCTGCCCCAAAATATAATGGCTTAAACCAAAACAAATGTATTTTCTTACCTTTCTGGAGGTCAGAAGTTTAAAATCAAGGTTTTGCCAGGGCTGTGTTCCTTCTGGAATTTCTGGAGAATCGGGATCCTTGCCCTTTTCAGCTACGAGAGGCCCTCTGCCTCCCTTCACTTGTGGCCCTGTCCTCCCATCACTCTGACCTCTGTCTCCCTCTTGTAAGGTCCTTTGTCATTGAGTTGGGCCCACAGATAATCCAGGATAGTGTCCTCAGCCCAAGATCCTTAACTTAATCACATGTGCAGGGTCTCTTTTGCCAGGGAGGGGGTTTTTCAGCCTAACACCCTCGCTCACCAAAGGTGATCCATGCGTCCTCTCCTGGTTCCACAGATGATAGTGGTTCCTGTGGTGTCCCCTTCAGGGTATGACTTGCACAGACCCCAGCCTGACATGGTTTACCTGGTATTTCTCACCACCAACTAGGGAGACTCTACTTAAGTCTAGTGTCTGCTCTTGGTGGGAGAGGAGACTCTGGGTCAGAGAGAGACAGGGATTGTGGAAACAGAATGAACTTTAGCTACTTCAAAGTGGAGAGAAATAGGGGCCTTGTGTGTTCTCAAGCTAAAAAAGATGTTGTTAGAGGTCTACCAGATGGCTTAAATGAGGCTCAGATTTTCCTTATAAACTCACTGCTTTTGAGGACCCTCATAGACATCAGAGCCCCAGAAACTCTGAGATCAGGGTGTTTGGGCGTCTCTCAGGGAGCATGAACATCATAGTTGGACTCTAACACCAACAGGCCACTGATCTGTTTCTCATCCATTTTGGACACTTGGGTAGGTTTGTGGTGGGGAGAATTCAGAAGAACTGCAGGGTCAGCTTTGGGGAGCTTTCCAGCCATTTTTCTCCTTTCTGCCACATGCTGGGCTATTGGCCGGGCCAAGGAGCACCATGTATGAGTCCCGAGTGTACTGTCCACGTTGCAGCCCAGAACAGGACTTTGCCTTCTGCCTTTGCAACATGTCTGGAGCAAAGGTCACCTTGACTGTAAAACGACGGGTTGGGAACAATCTCAAAGATGAACAGCTTTCAAATGCCATAGCTTGTGGTTGGGAAAGGGACATGGAAGAGAAATTTCTGGAGGCAGAAACAATGAGGCCAGAGCATTTTCAGGCCTCTTATCCTTAGCTCAACCCCACAAAAGGATGTGGAGGGAGGATGGGTGAAGTTAGCCTTGGGCAACATCTCTCACAGCTTGGGGTGGGTGGTATTTTCTAGGCTGATGGGTGACTCTACTTCCCCACCTCTACCCTCTGACTAGCCTCCTTTAGAGCAGCTCTGTGGGTGCGAAGATGCACCAGCTTTGGTGTAGACCAATCCTACCAGGAGAAGCAGACCAATGACCCAGGAGCTGACGAACCAATTTTGTTTGGAGAAAAGCCACTTCTTAGAGGGCAAAGCTACAAAATCCTTTTGTTGGTGTAGATCCTAGTGATCATACCTTTGCCTTGGTGAATCTCCAGAGAACTATGCACTTCCAAAAAATGCTTTATTTACTGGCTGAAAGAGGAAGAACAGAAGGGAGGAAATGGGAGCCTTTATCCACCAAAAGGTGAGCCCAGTGAATGATATCATCAACAGCTGATGTGGACGGATCCCCAGAATTGGCAGCAGCAGCCCTCAGTTGGCCCGGTTCTGCTATGCTGGAAGTCCTTCTTGCCTTCTCCAGGTCTCACTCTTCCCAGCTGGGTTACAAAATCTCTGCCCTTTACTACTCCAGAGCATGTTGTGGTACATCAGTGGATAAGGCATGTGATAAAAGAGCTCTTTGGAAAAGAGGATGTTGACCTGGCAATCTTGTGCTCACGGGAGCAGGATAAGCACAGCATCTCTTGCTGTCTATGCTGAGCGCTTCCAAGCCCCACAGTCAGTGTGAAATTCCCTCAGAGACCACACATGTAATCAGTGTGGGGAGGCTTCTGGGAAGGCGTCAGACTTTCAAACACAGTCATATGTGAGGGAAAAGTCCCACAATGTGGACACTCAGTGGACTGAGGAGGTGGCTCTCATGCATGGTTTTGGCATTTGTCTGTGTCATGGTTGGAAATCATGGGTTCTGTGCCAAGTGTGGTTGGGGAGACCCCTGAGGGTTCCCTAGATCTGCAGGGTCTGATTCATCTGACTCCAGACCAGGGTGATGACAGACATAGTCTGATTTCAGGCAGAGAATGGCAAACCAGTGTTAATAAAAGACAAACCTACTAGATGCTTCTGGAAGCATTTCAGCTTTGTGCTCTTCCCTTATCTCCTTTCCCACACTCAGCAGCAAAACAGCTAGAAAACCACAGGCTCCGAAGAGTCTCTGGAGAAGGGATGGTGGTGGTGGTTAGAGCTTGTTTTCTAGAAAGCCAAGATAAAGTGAGGGAGCAGGCACACACATCCACATGGAGACATTTTGCTTCAATAATGGTTAGAAAGGTGGCCAGCGTCTTGACATCAGGGGAGCTGGAGATGGAGGTATCAGGTATAGGGTTGAGGGATATCCTCAAGGGCGTGACCACTGGGAGGCCATTCTGTCCACACTGTCCATTGGCTAAGGACACTGGATACTTGACATACCCTTGAGAGGCAGAATTTGGGAAGATGGCATAAGGGAATTCCCTCTTTAGCCAAGAAAAGGCAAGGTCCTTTTTCATTCAGGGCTCATAGCTGCCAGGAAAAGCAGCTGATCCTGGCTGATTAAGCAGGGAGAGAATTTATCAGCAAGACACTGAGCAACTCACAGCATCTCTGGGAGCTCTGGGCATCTGGTTTGGAAGCTGCCCCCCGGGTGGAGCACCGCAACTTCTGCCATAGGACCTGGAGGGTGAAGAAACACTTGCTCTGCTGTGGGGCCCACGGCCAACACCCCAACACTGGGCACTGGGTGCCGGCTGGAAACAGAGACCCTGCTGCCTCTAGAAACTGGAGGCCCTGCCCCCCCGTGACTACCACTGCCCACTGCCAGAATACATTCTGAGCTCTTCCAGCTGCTTCTTGTAGGTGACAGAGCCCAGGCCACTTCCCTGCCTACCTGTCAGGGAACCGGAGAAGCCAGTGTCTGGCCCCTTAGGTTTTTATAGTGAGATGTGGGCTCTGCCTCACAAGGTGGGGGGGGTACACAAGCACAGAAGAAGGTACGATCCTTAGTGACCAAAGAGATGACAGTTGTCCCCCATAAGGCATGAAGTGATAGTTGCTGACTGCAGGCGTTTCTGGTGCTGCTGTACTTCTTCGCCTTGTATTGATTCTGGGAACCACTATATTCTGGCTTCTTTCACCGATACTGTTCTTGTGAAGGTCTCCCATGATCGTCATCTTGCTAAAGTCCGTGGTCATATCTCCATCCACATCTTGGGCAACCTCTTAGCAACATTTGCCGGTTAGTAACGCCTTCTTGAAACACTGTCTTCTCTTGGTTTCCATGACACCTCAGCCCACTGATTCCCCTCCACCCACCTCCTCCTCTGTCATCTTGGCTGGCTCTGCTTACTCTGCCTGATCTCTGAACATCAGTGTTCCCCAGATGCAGTCCTGGCCCCTTCTCTTCATCTTTCATGTCTCCTCCGTTAGCACCTAAAACACCTGTATTCTCTTTACCCACATTCACCTCATGTGGACATTTACACCATTTGTATGTATGTACCTGTGTGGGACACACATACACACACACACACTTTTTTTCCTCAACCATTTGGGGGAAAGTTCCATACATCATGGCCTTTTACTTCAAAAACATTTCAGTGTTTAGGGGTGAAGTGTATTCTCTCATTCTCTCACATAACTCAGAATATTATCAACCTCAGTAAATTTAACATTGCTACGGTACTTTGATCTCATCTACCATCCCCATTTCAATTTTGTCAGTTAACCCCAACATATTTTCTATGGCGTTTTTTTCACCTTCTGTATAGGATTTGGTCTAGGGTCAGACCTTGCATTTGATTGTCATACCCCTTTGGCCTCCTTTTACTGGAATATTTCCACAGTCTCTTCTTTCCTCATTTTGGGTTTGTCTGATGTTTTCTCATGATTAGGGCCAGGTTACTTATACTCTGCTGGAGTATTACGTGGGCTAGGCTGTGTATTTGTCAGCATGTCACATCTGGAAGCACAGTGGCCCTCACTGGTGATGTTAATTTTGGTCACCTTGTCAAGGTGCTTCTGATTTCTCCACTGTGCAATTACTCTTTTTTTTTTTTTCCTCATAACTATCACATGGTCTGTGGGGAGACACCTTAAAACCATGCAAACATCCTGTTGCTCATCAAAATTTACCTCTAGATTTAGCATCCATTGCTGATTCTTGTCTGATCCATCTGTTACTGGGATGGTTGGAAAATGATGCTTTTCTAATGCTAAGACTACCTACATGTTGACCTGTCAACCCTTGACATGCTGCTATAAATAAGAGCCCTCTCTCTCCCCCATCCGTCCCTTCCTTCCTCCCTTCCCTCCTTTCTTTTTAAAAATTTTTAAGTTTATTTATTTATTTAAGTAATCTCTACACCCAACGTGGGGCTCGAACTCACGACCCCAAGATCAAGGGTCACATGCTCTTACGATTGAGTGCACTCAGTGCCCCTGCTTCCCTCTCTCTTTCCTTATCAATTTATTATCAGAATGGACTCATGAATTTTTCAAAGGTTTGTCATTCATTAGTGCCCTTAATTATTTAGGTGCTCAGATCATATTTTTGACATCTTCACTTGGCTGTCTCACAGAAAGTTCAAACTCAACATGTCCAAAATGGAACTCTTAATTTCCCACCACAAATGGACGAACCCCCCATGTCATCTTAGTCTTCTCTTCCTAGGAAATGTCACCATCATCTCCCCAGTTGCTCAAGCCAGAAACCTAGATGTCATCCTCAATTCTTCTCTGTTCCTCAGCCTCTACACTTAATTCATATGCAAGTCCTGTTGGGTCTAGCCCCAAGAATACATCTTGAGCCCCCCTCCTGTCTCCATTTCCACCCCATGGCTCGCATCCCCGCCACCCTCATCGCTCACCCGAAGAGGGGCAGTATCTCTCCCTGCTCTACCACTGCTCTGAAGCCTCCTCCAAGGCCTTTCCCCTCACTAGCCAGTGTGACTGTTTAAAAAAAAATTTGTAATCAGATCATGTGTTTCCCCTGCTTCAAACCCTCCAACGGCTTCTCATTGCATCTAGAATAAGCTACAGCCTTTGGCACAGCCTCCGGAAGTCTGCAGCCTTTTTGAGTGCATCTCCACTACTCCCCCCTCCCTGTCCCTGTCCCTGTCTCCCCCCCACCCCCAGGCCCTGCTGGTGCTGCAGGCGGACATGCACACACCTCCATCCCAGGTACATGACTGACTTCCCCGGCCAGCCTCGCCACATGACCTTCCCCAGAGCGCTTGCTCAAGAGGAACCCAGATTCTGGGATGAGTTTTCCACTGGATCTTCTCCCTATTGAGCAGTCGCTGCTGTTCGAGGGGTCATCCTCCCAGCCCTTGGATTCGAAAGTGGTTTGTGGACATGACTCACCTGTGGCTTCATGTTCAAGAAAGCCATGGTTTATGGTTTGGTTTTGTTTGTCAAGGAAAGCGGGAGATTATGAGAAATAGGCAAAAGTTCTCCCCGAAGTCCATGAAGGACAGTGGGCCCAGGCCCCTCTCTGAACCTCTTCTTAACTCAGAGGAGGGGCTCCCCCAGTGGCCGCAAGTCCACCCAGGGCCTCTCGGCTCTCCCCGGGCGCCTGGGAAGGGGCTGGGGGCTAGCGACGGTACCGCACCCCACGCCTTTTCTGGTCCCCGCAGACTTCCGCTTTTATAGCTCTGGACCTTGGTTGGTATGTTGGACTTTGGTGTTTGGTTCTGTCCCTGGACTGTTGCGTTTTTGGAGATGCTGGGTCATTCTCTCCTAATCTCACTTGTCTAACAGACAAAACCAAATGGAGACCTTCTCCTCTGGGTTCAAATGGGACTTCTGGTCAACTCTCACTCCACCCTGTGCTACCCAGTCCTGCCTATCTCCCGGCCTCCAGCCTCCCTGCCTGTGTAACACCCCAGGAACCTTACCCCTCCCCCACAATGTGACTCCCTGCCCAAGTGCCTGAGTTCTTAAGCCAAGACCTGGGGTGCTGGCCATGAACACGCTGACAGCCCCACCTAGTCACTTCTCCAAGCACCCGGTTGGGAGCCGTCCTTCCCGGCAAGCAGACCCTGGCTCTCTGGATCCTTGGAGCCCTGCCTTGGCAAGATGGGGTCCCCATACTACTTGGGCAGTGGGAGGGCAGAAATCTAGTCCGCGGTGTTTGCCTCTCCCTAAGCCTCGCTTAAACTCATAGGAGGACTGGCCTTAGCTCCTGCAGAACAGGCCAAGGCTGTGTGAACAGCCTGACCCCTGGAGGGGGCTCCCGGGGCTCCACCATGGGCTTCTGCATCCGGTGCATTTCTGCTTTGCGGCTTTTGAGTATCAGCCATAGCTGACTGGCTCTGCTGGGCTTCTGAAAGCGGAGGGCTGTCTTTGGGAGAGGAGTCTGGGCATTTCTGAGGCTGTCACCTGAGCTGTGCCACTTACCACCTGTGTGGCCTTGGCCAAGTTACTTCGCCCTTTCTGTACTGTAGGTAGGGATGGTATGAGTCCTCTGACACTGGAGCCGGGAGGGCAAGTGAACCCAGCACACCATGAGTTCTTTTTTTTTGAAGATTTTATTTATTTATTTGAGAGAGAGAATGAGAGACAGCATGAGAGGGAAGCGGGTCAGAGGGAGAAGCAGACCCCCCGCTGAGCAGGGAGCCCGATGTGGGACTCGATCCCGGGACTCCAGGATCATGACCTGAGCCGAAGGCAGTCGCCCAACCAACTGAGCCACCCAGGCGCCCCCCCTTTTTTTTTTTAAAGATTTTATTTATTTATTTGACAGAGAGAGACACAGCGAGAGAGGGAACACAAGCGGGGGGAGTGGGAGAGGGAGAAGCAGGCTTCCTGCCGAGCAGGGAGCCCGATGTGGGACTCGATCCCAGGACCCTGGGATCATGACCTGAGCCAAAGGCAGACGCTTAACGACTGAGCCACCCAGGCGCCCACACCATGAGTTCTTACTAGTGGTTATCACTGTTGGTGCGACCACTTACTCATCTCGTTTGTAATTATTTGTTAACTTTCTGTCTTCCCCAGTAGCTCCTTGCTCCGTATCTGCCGCATCCTCCTCTCTGACCCCAGAGCCTGTCATACATATTGTTTGATGAATGAATGAGTGAATGGATGAATGAATGAATTTGTCCTGACAATTAAATGAGGTGCTGTGAAAGCTCCAGGCACAGAGAGGCTCTTCATCTGGGGCAAGGAAGTGGATGGGCCATCAGCAGCTCGGCTGGGGCAGGCCGGGTGGGCAGAGGCCCGGGTCTGAGCGTCGGGCACACAGAGGGGGAGCCCAGGTGCTGCTGTAGGAAGGTCTCCTCACTTCCGGCCCCCTCTCTCCCCGTGGCCTCCCGGGTCTCCTCAGAGGAGAAGCGGCTGCGCCATCTTGCCGGCACCTCAGATCTCAGGGGCCTGGGTCTGAGCCGTGGGGGACGGCTGTAGCCAGTCCCCAGAGGAAAAGCCATCTCTTTCCCGGCAGCTGACTCTCACATTTACATTGTTGCCAAGCTGGAAAAAAACAGTAACATAAACTCCCGTCCCCTGTGAGCCCCTGAAGAGAGAGGAGAAAAAAGCCCACCCCCATCCAGGAAACAAAGTCCCCTCTGTTGGAAGACACGGGCTTCTGTTCAAGTCCCCAGAGCCCCTGTGGCGGCAATGGCTTGAGCTGGGCCCAGCAAGTGGGGTTTACTGTGTGGTCTGGGGCGGCCCCCCACGGCCTGGCCTTGTTTCTCACCATGGGAGAGGGGCAGCTCCCCCTGGCTGGGGCACCCGTCAAGGGGCTGATTCCTCCAGCCCTGTGGGATCCCGGGGGCCTGAATGCCTCTCCTGTCCCTGGGGGTCAGTGCCTCCCAACCCCGGCCCTGGGAGCCCTGGTCAAGGGCACGGCATGTCCCTCGCCAAACTGAAGCCCAGTGTGCATCCAGAGTTCCTCTCCTTCAGAACAGTCTTCCTTTTCACTGCCCTGCTCAGGAAGTAGAAAAGGTTAAAGTTTCCATCTTCCGCCTTAATTCCTGCCGCGACTCAGTCTCTGACAGGAGTCTTTTTTTCTTTTTCCACCTTCTGGGGCAGAGTCTGAGCTGGAGACTCAAAGCACAGTGGTTGACAACATGGAGCATTTTGGATGTGCCACTGGAGAAGGCCATTTTGCCACCTCTACCCCTGTGTGGCCATGGGGGCAGGCAGCCCTAGGCCCAGGGCCCGAGAGAGGCTTGATCTCATGCAGATTTGAGAGGCAGGTGAACCTGAAAGCATCCGCATCCTGGCCTCCCCGCCTCCCCCGCAAGAGCCACACTCACCTTCCCTTGCTCTATTTCTGCATCAGCCCTGCCTGTTCTCAGCTCATTACCTCATGGCTCTGCTCTCTGTTTTCTCAAGTGACAGCTCATTTATAAAGAAACCCTTGCCCTGTAGAGCTGGGGGCTTGTGGAGATGCCACACCTTAACTTTGAAGGCTCTACGGCCCCCAGGGCATTGACGAGGCTGACCCCCAGGAGCCCCAGCATCCCGGGTCCTGTGCTTTCTCACTCACTCTGACTTCTTGGGAAATAAGGACTTTTTCCCCAGCAGCATCCTCTGGTCAGTTTTCCCTTACTTTAATTTTTCACACTAAGATGCTTCTCACAGGGCCTCTGTGGCATCTGGGCCTTTGTTTTGGACAGGGGCCCGGGGTTCTGGAATAGCTGCCCGCAGTTGGGTACTGACCCTGAAATGGCTGAGCAGGGCCTCATGGCCATGAGGCCCTCAAGGTTTGGGGAAACGTGTGCGCTGAGCTGACTGTGAAGTATCTGGGGCGCCATGGTGAGCGTTTCTGTGGTGACTCAAAGCCAGCCTGCCTTTGGCCTGGAGATCTGTTAACCCGGGGACCTTCTCTGGTGCATTTTAACTTTCCGATGGTAGAGTAGGGAGTGAAATCATAATCAGCTGGAGTCACCGGTGGAAGTGAGACAAACGTCTGACCAGTGGCTCCAGGAAATGCTAAATTTTCAGCCGGATGTAAATTGTTCCACAGCTATTATAGTTTTCGCTGCAATGGGGACATCCTGAAGGGTGTTTTGCCACATTCAAGAATGCAAAAAAAGAAAAATAAAATAAGAAGGTGTTTGGAACCTCTAGTCGAGGCTTATAAAATCGAGACCTAGGTTCTCAGAGTACACAGGAAAAATGTCAGGATATGTCGACTTATTCCTATCCCTAACCTCAGAGACAGTTTCTTGTTGTTTATTTATTTATTATATTATTTATTTATTTATTTGGGAGAGACAGAAATAGGAGAGAGAGCACAAGCAGGAAGAGGGAGAGAGAGAAGCAGACTCCCCGCTGAGCAGGGAGCCCGATGTGGGGCTTGATCCCAGGACCTTGAGATCATGACCTGAGCCGAAGGCAGACACTTAACCAACTGAGCCACCCAGGCACCCCTCTTGTTGTTTTTTTAATTGTAAAACTAAATATTGGAAAAACAAACAAAAAATTTACACAGAATCCCGTCACTTAACATACCACAGTTATTTGCTTTGATGGCTTGGTTTTAATTTATTTGAGCCGCTTCTGGTTTAAATACAATTTACATATTTGAAATCTAAATAACGATTATGATTGCCAGACAACTGGCAAATTTGATCAAAACCCTTACAACAGACAAACTGGAGGCTTCTCAAGAGAAATTTCCCCAGTCATTCACTCATCTCTAATTTATCTAACACAGTAAATTAACGTCTCTTTCAGAAGGGATTTAAGACGAATTAGAGGAATAAAGATACAAATAAATAAGTTAACTACTCACTATTGTGTAGATCAGAGGCTCTCAACTTCAGGGCAGTTTTTTTTTTTTTTTTAAGATTTTATTTATTTATTTGACAGAGAGAGAGAGAAAACACAAGCAGGGGGAGTGGGAGAGGGATAGAGAAGCAGACTCCCCACTGAGCAGGGAGCCTGACATGCGGCTCGATCTCAGGACCCCAGGATCATGACCTGAACCAAAGGCAGATGCTTCGCCAGCTGAGCCACCCAGGTGCCCCTCGAGAGCAGTTTTGTTTCCCAGGGAACATCTGGCATGTCTGCAGACAGTTTTGGTTGTCCCACCGAGGAGAACGGCTGCTACCAGCACTCGGAGGGTAGAGGCTCAGCGTGCTCCAGTGCTCAGGCTACTCTCCCTGGAGCCCCCACAATAAAGAATTATCTGCTTTAAAATTCAATAGTGCTGAGGTTGAACAACTGTGGTACAGAAACTATGAGAGATATTAAGAAGCATAAGGCACAATTACTATTTTTTGGGAATTCACAAGCTATATCATTTTTTGTGTAAATGCTGCATGATGGAAACCGACTTCCGTCTTCCACATGTCTTTCCTTGCTCTGGCCCGTGTTTCGGATTTATGGAAAAGACAGGAGTCCTGCCACGCTCCTGAGCCAGGCATTGTGGGGAGGGCCGAAGCGGCAGAGCCAGGGGCTGAGGTGACGGGTGTGACTTGCCATGGCTGGCTAGTCCCTGGACTCTGCACTCTCCTCAGGGTGCCAGTGAACGACTAGACCCATTTGTCCCTTCAGAGGGTCCACGGCTCTGAGCCCACCCAAGAACTCCAGGGCCGTGAGCTGCATTCTGATGGAGGAAGATGAGGAGAGGGCATGTGGCTACAGAGGCTGCTTCCAAGTCCAGTCAGCTTTGGGGAGTCTCCTGCCTCTTTGTCTGTGGTTCTCTCGCTGTCCTCAGGCTCCCAGGTCCCCTGGGTTCCATCTAGCACCCAGAACTGAAGCTAACACCCTGGGGCCAGCCCGGCGCTCTCATCTCTCTGCCACGTTCCACAGGTGGGCCTTACCGGCGGGGGGGCCTTCCTGGGTGGGGCCTGGCACAGATTAGACTGCTCAAACCTAGGTACTGTGTATGGCATTGTGGCTGGAAAGGGTAGTCCTTGCTTCTAGAGACGCATGCTGAGGTATTTAGAGATGGATGAAACGATATGATGTCTGTGATTTGTATGAGAATAATCTGCAGGGTGGGCACTGGGGAGAGCTGGTGAGGTGACAGAAAACAAGATTTGCTGTGAGCCTTGGGTGATGGTCCATGGGGGTTTACTGTGCATATCTCTCAGCTTTTGTATATGTTTGGAATTTTCCATAAAATATCTCTAAGCCACGCTTGACCCTCAAAGCCGGGCAGGGCATCAGGTAAGTGCCAAGTCTGTGAAGGGACTGAATGAAGGGACCTTCCAGTTCTCTTTCAGAGAATGTTATTTGATTTCATTTCTGACTGCAGGCCTGGGTTTGGAGTGAGAGTTTTTAATATCATCCTGTTTATGTGGAAGATTAGGACTCCTGTCAGGTGGGTGGGTTTGGGGGGCAGTGCTGGTGGAGTGGGAGAGAAGGGAGGGTGGAGGAAGTGTTTGTCAGGATGTGATGATGGGGCTGGAGTCCAACCCTTGGAGCTGCCCTGGAGGCGGGAGGGTCTGGAGGAACGGAGGAGGCCGTGTTGGCCTTCGGGGTTACGAGGACTGGATCTAGAAGTGCGCCCTGGGTAGAGAGAGTGAGCAGATGGTGACTCAGAGGATCAGGATCACAGATGACTCCTGTGTTTTAAACCTGCCTACAATAACTAAGAAACAGGCAGCCCAGGTCTCAGTACTTGATGTCCATCCCATCCCCTGGGGTCCTTTGCACTTATGCTTTGTGTGGAAAGGTTGGGGGATTTGATTGTAGGGTCTTTCTCTCTCTCTCTTTTTTAAGATTTTATTTATGTATTTGAGAGCGAGAGAGCATGAGAGTGCATGAACAGGGGGGAGGGGCAGAGGGAGAGAGAGAAGCAGACTCCCTGCTGAGCAGGGAGCCGGACGTTGGACTTGATCCCATTGATCCCAGGACCCTGAGATCATGACCTGAGCTGAAGGCAGACGTTTAACCGACTGAGCCACCCAGGGGCCCCATGGGCCTGTCTCTTAGATGGGGGAAGCAGGAAGTTACTTAAGAACAGCCCCAGGGGGGCGGGTTGCCTGGGTGGCACAGTCTGTTAAGCATCTGACTCTTGGTTTCTGCTCAGGTCATGATCTCAGGGTCCTGCGATTAAGCCCCGCATCGGCCTCTGCGCTCCGCGTGGAGTCTGCTTGAGGTTCTCTTTATCTCTCCCTCTCCCTCTGCCCCTCCTGCTCTTGCCATCTCACTCCCTAAAATAAATAAAATTAAAAAAAAAAAAAAAAGAACAGCACTGGGGACTTTTTCAGTTATCTATGGCTCTGTAACAAATCTCCTCCAAACTTAATGACTTAAAATAGTGAGCATCTTACCACTTCCCAGGCTCAGCGGGGCAGTTCTTGGGCTGGTCTCCCATGTGGTTGCAGTCAGGTGACGCTGGGGCTGCAGCCACCTGGAGTCTCCTCGGGTCTGAGAACAGTTGGTCTCTTCATGTCACCTCAAGGCGTCTGCTTCCCATATGGCCTCTGCAGGACGTCTCCATGTGGACTTTCTGGCAGAGGAACTGAGCTTTCTACCCGGAGGTTCAGGTCTTCCCAATGTGCCACCGCAGAAGCTTTTTCAGGGCTTAGCAGGGGATTGGCCCAGCATCACTTCTACCGCCTTCTGATGCTTAAGCATTCGTGGGCGGACTCAGGCTCGAGCGGAGGAAAATAAATTCCAGCTCTTGATGAGAAAATGACAAAGAATTGGGGCCATCTTTAATCCACGGCAGGGATTCTGCTTGGAAGCCTGCATGGAATCTGCTTGGAAGAAGAAGAGAGCTACACTCATATTAAATAGTACCACCTTGTTGATGGGGGTGATCCCAGCATTGCTGTCCCTTGCTCTTTCCCCATTTTGTCTCTGACTTGGGCAAGCACAGGGATGGTGCTTCTCCAGACCTCATGTCATCATCTGTGAAATGGTGTCACAGTGATCTGTCTCTGGGGCCAGTCCTGGGCCAACCACCTCACTGTGCACGGTTCTTGAAAGTCATTCACCCAACATGATTCTGAAGTCAGACCTGTCCCTCCACGCTGGGGGCCTCCTCCATGAGGTCAGGCTTTGGCCACATCCTGGCTTCTCTTAGTCTGTTTGGGCTGTTACACCAAAAACACCAGCGACTGGGTGGCTAGGACGAAAATCATGTATGTCCCTCAGTTCTGGAGGTGGGCAAGTTCAAGTTCAAGGTGCCAGCAGAGCCAGTGTCTGGCGCGAGGGCCTGCCTCCCAGTTCACTGATGGCTGTCTTCTTGCCGTGTCCTCACATGGCAGGAGTGGAAGAGCTCTCTGGGATCTCTTTCTAAGGGCACTAATCACCCAATCACCTCCCAAAAGTCCTACCTCCAAATGCCATCACACTGGGGATACGATTTCAACAGAGGAATTTTGGGGGAACAAAAACATTCAGCCCATAGCCTGGTCCTTTCATTCTCCGCCTTCTGGACCCACAGAAAGGAGGTCTTTGGGGAGGGATGTGGGAATGCGACCCTGACTCAGCTTGAAGTGAGTCTGTCAAATAATGGGTCCGGTGGGCAGCCGAGGGGAGCTGGTATAACAGAACACCTTCACATGTTAGCATCTGCTTAATCTTCCTGCGAGCCCGAAGCTCAGAGGTTAATATTGACCTTAAGGCTCTGCAAGCGGTCGTGGAGTCAAGGGTCAAGGCGAGGTCGGCCTGACCACCGCACCCAACCTTTCCCCACAGCGCCGAGTCACGGTCCCCACGGCCTCCCTTCGGTGGGCGGGGAGGGAGGTGGGTGTAGAGGGAGTCAGCCCTGCTCTCATGCCCAGACTCCTTGGGGATTCCTTTTCCTTAGTTCCAAAGACCCTTCCCTTTGGTTTGCTACCCGGGACAGATGTTCTCAATTTTCAAGGAGCAAAACGTTTCTCGTTTCATCTTACCTTAATCAAATTACTTGGGTTCTGTCCACAAAGTGTCTGGGGAGCTGGATAAATGGCAGGGGGTCCCAGCCACCTGCAGACCTGGAGGGGAGAGTCTGTGCAGTGAATGGTTCCTCCATCTGCTGGCTGCGGACCAGCTGACCCCGGCGCGTTGCCGCAGAGGAGAGCGGAGGGGAGCAGGTCGCTCTGGCTCCGGGTCTGTAATTGCGAGTTGACCTGTTTCCAAGTCCATATGCCTCGAAGGAATCCTTCATTCTCTCCCTCTCCTCTGCTTCCTGGCTACCACCCCGTCGGTCCCAGGGCCCAGGTGGGATCTGAACACTCCAACACCGTGGGCTCAGCCCCAGGCTCTCTCCCTTCTCTGCCACATCCCACACACGGGTGGGCTCTGCTGGGAGACATTCCGGGGCAGAGCGTGGCTGGATAGCATTTTAAAAAGTCTTTGAAATACACTCGTATTCAAAGCAGGACTGGAGGTGGAGGAGTGGAGTGAGATCATGTAGACTGGCAATGCGTTCTTGGAGAGACTGATTTGGTTTCAGTTCTGAGCAGAAGAATGCTCTGCAGCCCTTGTGGGGGTCCCCTTACTTTACAAGGACAGGGGTGTTTCCGTGCCCCCCTCCCCCACTTAGCCCCTTGCTAAGCACAGCTGGATTCAGCAAACACCGGGAGGCACCAAAAAGAGCTCTTGTTGATTCAGGGTCGTGGCTCCCAACCTTGGCTGAATGTTAGAATCTTCTGGGAAACGGAAGAACATGGATGCCAGGCTCCCACCCGTAGATGTTCTGATGAACTGATGAGAACTCCCCACGTGATGCCAACGTGCAGACATGGTGGCAAGCTCCCACTCTGATGTCCTTTCCTTCTCCCCTGCCAGCCCTGCTTGAGCCTGCCTGTCCAGGCCTCGGCTTGGGAGGGGCTCATGTGGGGGTCCATGGCGCTGCCTCTTGTCAGCCACTGGGACCTGGTCAAACTCTGCTGGTTCCCAGTGTATTCACACAGTGTGACCCGCAGGAACAGGGTCTCAGCTGGAGATGTCCAAAGTGCCTTCAGTCCACAACTGTGGGGAGTCAAAGGATACAACTTCCTGGTGTCTGTAGATGTCTCGGGAAGCACTGCAGAAGGCATGTCATGCCACAGCTGCTCTTTGTGCTATCAGTGGAGGAGGCTTTGGAGGTGGAAGGTGCGGGGCAAGCTTCACCCCTTCTCCTTTATCTGCTTGGCTTCCCTGTCTCAGTAAATGGCAGCTTTATGCTTTCGGTTTCACAGGCCAAATGCCTTGGAGTCATTTTCGATTCCCGGCCTTCTCTCACATTTCACATCTAACCCATCAGCAAATCCCACTGGCACCACCTTCAGAATATCTTCAGATTCTGACCACTTCTCACCGCCTCTACTGCTCACCCAGGTCCCTGCACCATCTATGGTGCAGCAAACTCCTTACCTGATCTGTCTGGGTTCATCCTGGGCCCTCCGTGGTCTATTCTCAATATGGCAGCCCAAGTGCTCCTTTCAAAATGCAGTTCAGAGTACGTCACTATTGTGCTCAGAACCCTCCATTGGCTTCCAGACTTACATCCTGTAAAATCCAAAGCTCTTCCCATGATCTGTAAGGCCCAACATAGTGTGGGGTCCCATCTCTCTTTGGCCTCATTGTCTGACACTCTCCCCTTGTTCACTCCAACCCAGACATACCCATCTCCTTGCTGTTCTTTGAGCTTGTGAAATCTGCTTCCACCTCAGGGCCTTTGTACATGCTATTCTCTCTGGCTAGAATGCTCTATATCTTTGATATTTGGGCAGCCCAGGACCTTACTTCCTTCAGGTTTTTGCTCAATTGTTGTCTTATCAGACTTAGGCTTCCCTGAGTACCTTATTTAAAATAGTGCCCCCCTGAGGCGCCTGGGTGACTCAGTTGATTAAGCATCTGCCTTTGGCTCAGGTCATGATCCTGGAGTCCCAGGACTGAGTCCTGTATCGGGCTCCCTGCTCAGCCAGGAGTCTGCTTCTCTCTCTGACCTCCCCCCCCGCTCATGCTCTCTCTCAAATAAATAAATAAATAATCTTAAAAAAAAAATAGTGCCCCCCAACCCAACCTTAACTCTCTTTTATTTGTATTCTCAGAGCTCATTACTACGTGCATATTTTCTGTTTATTTTTGGCCTTACCACTAGATTGTAAGTTCCACAGAGCAAGTTCATTGTTGTAGCCCAGCCCAGGGTAGCGCCTGAAACAGCAGATGCTCAGCAAATATTTGTTGAATGGGTGAATAAATTGATGAGGCGAAGCAGTAGCAAAGAAGATTCTTGGGAAATCCTTCTCTCAGAAGGTCCTGTGGCTAGGCTTTGAAGGACGGAGGGGTGGGCAGATGAGTGATGGAGTGGGAGGGCATTTCCAGCAAATGGGAGGACACACACGGTCAGTCCCAAGCTGTGGCTGACTTCGGTGCAGGGCATGGGTGGAGCGTCTGGAGAGGAGGCTGGAGGAACACTGGGTCCTCCCGGGGCTTGGTGCCTTGCTACTTAACTACCCTGCAGGGCTGCCGTGAGTCTGGGATGACGGCAGTGTGCCCCGCTAGCGTGTTCAGCCAGGTAAAGGCACTGCACAGAGTCAAGGTTTACTGCCATTACTTAGTTGCTATTCCTGGTTGATACCACAGACCACATAACCTCCGAGTTTGGTCTTCTTAGAATCATTCATGTACTAGGAAAGTCTCCCTCGCCAGGGCTGGCCTGAAGTGAAGGTGGATGGAGCTGGGGTGGTTGGAGAGGAGCAGGGTTTTTCTGCCTCCCCCAAGTTGCTGTGGCCTGAGCCGGCTGTGGCTGCGATCAGGCTTGGGACCCGTGAGCAGAACCGGGTTAGACCCTCAGCTCCCTGGAGAGGTGGAAGGATAATAATACAGTTGAGGAAATGGAGGTATGAGAAACTTCTCGAGAGGGGGTAATGTGAGTGAAAATGGTGGGGTCAGGACCTGAAAATCCTCCCTTACATAAAAGCAATGAGAACACTGGCAAAAAAAAAAAGGTCAGAATCAACTGTTTCAAAATTCGGCAAATTAACCAAAGACTTGTAAGAATCGAGAGCATATATTTAAGAAAAGTGGCTGAATTTTAGTAAGAACGGTGAGCTTCATGGTGTTTTGACTTGCCCTATCACAGCTAGTAAACAAGTTTGGCGAGATGGTAAGATGCAAGCTCGATATACAAAACTCAGTTGTATTTCTTTTCTTTCTTTTTTTAAAAGAGTTTTTATTTATTTATTTGACAGAGAGAGAGCACAAGCAGGGGAAGCAGCAGGCAGAGGGAGAGGGAGAAGCGGACTCCCCACTGAGCAGGGAGCCGGATGCCGGGCTCGATCGCAGGACTCTGGGATCACTATCTGAGCCGAAGGCAGACGCTTAACCCACTGAGCCACCCAGGCGCCCTCAGTTGTGTTTCTGTACTTGAGCAATGAACAATCTGAAAATGAAATTAAGAAAATAATCTCACGTACAAAAGCATCAAAAAAAAATAAAATACTTAGGAATAAATACACACACATACATACTTAAGAATAAAAATGAAAGAAGTGCTAGCACTGTACAACTGAAAACTATAAAATATTGTTGAATGAAATTAAAGAGCTCATCTTGTGTTCATGGATTGGACAATTTAGTATCGTTAGACGACAATACTCCCCAAAGTGATCAGCAGATTCAATGAAATCCCTATTAAAATCCTGGCTTTTTTTTTTTTTTTTAATGACAAGCTGATTCTAAAATTCATATGGAAATGTAAAGGACCCAGAACAGCAAAAATAATCTTGAAAAAGAATAAAGTTTTAGGATTCACATTTTTCAAATTCAAAACTTACCACAAAACTCTACTAGACAAGACTTTGTGGTAGTAACATAGGGATAGTCATATAGACCATCAGAATAGAATTAATAGTCTGGAAATAAACCCATACATCTATGGTCACTTACTTTTTTTTTTAAAATATATTTTTTAAAGATTTTATTTATTTATTTGACAGAGAGAGACACAGCGAGAGAGGGAACACAAGCAGGGGGAGTGGGAGAGGGAGAAGCAGGCTTCCCGCCGAGCAGGGAGCCTGATGTGGGGCTCGATCCCAGGACCCTGGGATCATGACCTGAGCCGAAGGGCTCGATCCCAGGACCCTGGGATCATGACCTGAGCCGAAGGCAGATGCTCAACGACTGAGCCACCCACGTGCCCCTATGGTCACTTACTTTTTGACAAGGATGCCAAGACGATTCAGTTGGGAAAGAACTGTCTTTCTAACAAGTAGTGCTGGGAAAACTGGATATCCACATGTAAAAGAGAAGTTATACCCTTATCTCACACAAAAATTAGCTCAAAAAGGATCAAAGGTGAGAGCTTAAACTATTAAACTCTTAGAAGAAGATGTAAGCATAAATCTTCATGACTTTGGATTAGGCAATGTTCTCTCTCTCTTTTTTTAAGATTTTTAAATTTTTATTTTTAAATAATCTCTATACCCTACATGGGGCTTGAATTTACAACCTCAAGATCAAGAGTCGCATGCTGTACCGACTGAGACAGCCAGGCACCTCAGCAATGTTTTCTTAGATGTAACACCCAAGGCATAAGCAACCAAAGAAAAAGTGGACATATTGGACTTCATTAAAATTAAAAACTCTTCTGCATTGAAGGGCATTTATTGAGAAAGGGAAGGCAACCCACAGAATGGAGGAAATAATTGCAAATCATATATCTGATAATGGTCTAATATCCAGAATATATGAAGAATTCCTACAACCCACAATACATAGACAAATAGCCAATTTAAAAAAAAAATGAGCAAAAGATTTGAATAGACATTTCTCCAAAGAAGGTATGCAAATGGCTAATAAGCACATGAAAAGATGTTCAGTATCATTAGTCATTAGGAAAATGCAAATCCAAACCACAATGAGATACCATTTCACATCTGCTAACATGGCTATAATCAAAAAGATGGAAAATAGCAAGTGTTAGAAAGGATGTAGAGAAGTTGGAAGCCTCATATAACTGGTGAGAATTTAATGGTGCAGCCATTTTGGAAAATAGTTGGCCAACTCCTCGAAAAGGTAAACAGAGAGTTACCATATGACCAGCAATTCCACTCCTAGAGAACTGAAAACATATGTCCACACAAAAGCTAGTATGTGAATGCTCATAGCAGCATTATTCATATCAGCCAAAAAGTGGAAACAGCCAAAATATCCATTAGCTTGTAAATGGGAAAACAAAATGTAGTATATTGATACAACTGAATATTATTTGGCCATAAAAAAGAGTGAAGTAGTGACCCATGGTACCACAAAGATGAATCCTGGAAACTTGGTAAATGAAAGAAGCAAAAAAAGGTCCCATGTTAAATGAATCCATTTATATGAAATATCCAGTGAAGGCAAATCCATTGAAAGTAGGTTAAAGTTGACAGGGGGTCAGGAGGAGCAATGGGAAATGACTACTAATGAGTATGACATTTCCTTCTGGGGTGATGAGAATATTCTGGAATTAGATGGTGATGATGTTTGCACAACTTTCTGAACATACTTCAAACCACTGAACTGTGTGCTTTAAAAGGGTGAATTTTATGGTATGCGAATTATATCTCAATAAAAAAATGTTTAGAAGACTTCTCTAGGACAGAAAACTAATTAGTATGGTAGTCATGATTTGAATCCAATGCCCAATGAGCTTAAGGATATTTGTTGCCAAGTCCTCTGTGCCTTGCTAAGCAGCACATGGTCCCTTGGAGCTGATTCACTTACCCATAGAAAAATGGTTTCTGTTGGGTGTCACTGTGTGTCCTGGGCACAGCTGCCTGGATGTCCTCTTGTCACCAGGGGCTGACCTGGACACAAATTTACGTTCAATACCATGCAGCATCCTTGCCCCTCCCACTACTGAGATTTTGTTATAGGGTCAAGCTTGGGTGTCTGATTTGCTCTTCTCTTGGGATGACATTCTCTCCTTGTGGCTCCTCATCTCTCATGTAAATGGATTAGGGGGGAGTCCTATGCTGTCACTCTAGCCAATGTGACAGAATTCCTGCTTAGGCTAAAGCTGAGTCTCTACCTCTGCTACACTATTATTACTAACAGTGGTACTAATCTCCTTTCCTTGAGGTATTTTAAATAGGATAACATTTCTCCTCTTCAACCCATACACCCACCCATCCACTACCCCATCCATCCATCCATCCATCCATCCATCCAATTTGACCAATCCATGTTGTGCTAGGCTCTTTGCAAAGCTACTTGCTAAAGCGCAGTTTTGCCTGGGTTTGGGAACATGGGCCAACTGATTTTTTCTAAGTCTTCTAGAGATTTAGAAGTCTAGGGAGGCAGGGGTACTTTCTGGGTTGTGTGTAGGGTTGAAAGGCTTGGCAGCCATGATGATCAGCCAGGGGTCCCAGGCAGCCTTACAAAAGTGGAAATGATTCTGAGTCTCCCTGCTAATTTTTCTTTTCTTCTTTTCTTCTTTTTTTCTTTTCTTCTTCCCTTCCTCCCTCCTTCCTTCCTTTTCTTTTCTTTTTCCTTCCTTCCTTCCTTCCTTTCTTTCTTTCTTCTTTCTTCTTTCTTTCTTTCCTTTCTTTCTCCTTTCTTTCTCTTCCACAGAGCAAGCCATTTTCAACAAAAGGGCTTGCAAATGTACAAGCTCCTCCCCGAGGACTCCTTCTGCATGGCACAGACCTTTCATCACCAACCCAACTTGTAATCTTGGGTAAAAGAAGGTTCTCCACTCATTTTCAAAGAGGAAAAAAAAATGCAAAGCAAAACAAAACAGCCACATCATGAAGTCGCTCCATGTAATGAGGCTTGCTCTGTGGAGCTGTCATTACTCCGGGCTCCAGGAGGGCCTGGACTGCCCACTGGCCTCCCACCTCCCCCTGGCCAGTCAGGGCTGGAGTTAGCAGCTGGAGAGCCCAGAAGGCCACCCTGGAGGCTCTGAGGAGAGGCTGTTTTTCGGGCCTCACTTAGAAATTCCTGGCTGGTCAGTGGCAGCCAAGTGGGGGAGAACAGTCCTATCAGGCCTGCCACTTCAGCTACCCCTCGGAACATTCCAAATTCAGGCTTTCGCTCAAACCACTCTTACCCCTACCTTCCCCCAGGACTCCCTGACCAGTGCTCTTGGCTCACAGAATCTTGCTTATCCTCAAGAGCCAGTGTAAGTCCTGCCTCCCAGGACCAGGGAGCCTCTGCATCCCACAACTATTCATTCAACAACAGTTTATCGAGCACCTTCTCAGGGCCAGGCTAAAGACAAGCAAGCCTGGATCCCTGCCCTTCCATAAGGAGGGTAGATATGGAAACAATTACGGGACAGCGTGCTGAGCACCCATAGCTAGTCCCACTGATTTTCAGGGTGCCATAGGCACTTCTCTCTCCCTCAGTCAGCCAGTTGGCCTCTTCTTTTCTCTTTTAGGGTAGACTGTGGTCTTTGCCTTTGAAATAAAATGGGAATAAGAAGAGTACCCATTCATGAAGTTGTTGTAAGGATTCAATGAATTTGTTTATGCAAAGTGCTTAGGAAGTGCCTAGCACGTGGGAGGTGCTAGATAACAGCTATTATTATTTTGTGTAATAGTAATAACAATTTTTATTGTTCTCCCTGCATATGGCAGAACATGGCATCTCAGGCTTAGCCTTCCAAGACTCCTCAGTCACCCTCCCAGAAGGGACCCATTAAAGGGACCGATTCTTTCAAGGGCTATCTGAATACTTCACGGAGTCAGGAATTCTCCCCTGATTTGAGGAAGGGGTTCAGGCCAGGGAGACATCCAGATGGACTCTGCTATAGTCTTGACTTTGACAACAGTTCTGGTGCTAACAGCCTCCAGCAGGGAAAGCCGTGGGTGCAGGCCACATGGCTTGGGGCCACTCCTAACAAAGGCCATTGTCCCTCACCCGAGACAGGCCATGGTGAAGCCTGAGAAGAAAGGTTCTGACCAGGGGACAAAGTCTTGACTGCAGCCATGTCTGTAAATAGAGAGCCTGGGCTCTGTCTGTTCTGGAGGGACGGAAAGCCCTGGAGGCTGAGTGGCCTCCCATCGCCTGCCCCTGCACCCCAACCACTCGGCCGGGGAGGGGGTCATCAGCAGGCTCAGGAAATGCAAAGCTGGTTCTCTTTATATGTGCGATGACAGATGGGAACTGGCCGTATTGTGGTGACCATTTCACAATATCTACATATATTGAATCATTCATTATGTTGTACACCTGAAACTCATATAATGTTGTATGTCAATTGTACCTTAATTAAAAAAAAACACTGGTTCTCTTTGGAAGGGGAAAAAAGAGAACTGTCTCAAAGAGAAACAAAGGAGCTTTTTTTAAGAAGCCACACTCATTTTTCAAAGGTCCTTGATTTTTTTAATGCTAATAATATGTAAATGTTTTTAGAAACTGTTACACAAACAGCTACTTCCTAAGGTCTGAATTACAGACGCTTCTACAGACTTCTACAGAAACTTCCTAGAAGTATACCCAATATTCCCATTGTATAGGAGGGACATTCTGGGTTTGAGGCTCCTGCTGATCTTATTCCAGTCCTCACCAGGATGGAACTCAGAAATTCCACGGCTCCTTCCTCAGGAACCTCCCCATGGCTTGCGGTGCCTGCGTCCCACGGGTGTGGCCCAGCCCTGCTTCTGCAGGGGAGGGAAGTGTCTTCCAAGAAGGGTTGTGGCCTCTCAGGGGTGTAAATTCTCTTTGGAAAAGCGCATAGTGCAGGGTAAAAGTTCTCTTGGCAAACTGAAAAAAAAAAATGATGGGTTGGCTTCACCAGAGACATGGCCCAAGTGTTGTGGGGCAGGTGCCCAATGTTCAAGCGCCTTGCCCTTGCTAGGGAATCAACTCCCTGATGTGCGCCCTGCGCCTGACTTTGCAAGCCAGACGCCAGAAAGGTGGCAAAATGCAAGTGGAAATCTGGGTGTCTCTAAAAAAGCAGGGCTGCAGAGAAGCAAGCCACCGCCCATCCACACCTGACAAAGCCTGCGCCGTGTGCCCTCGAGAGGATGGAGAGACCACATATGCAGCCCCAGGAAGACTGTCACCCCCAGTGAGCCATCGTCTCGTGCCCGCATGCTCTGTCCCCGGCCCGGTCCCCGGCTTGGGTGACGCTCCAAGCTGCAAGCACCCCCACCCCCTTCTACTTCCTCACTGGAACCTTCTTCTCAGCTGGGGCCTGGAGGAAAGCGTGTGAATGAAGGAATTCAAACCAAGATGAGCGTGATGGATAGCCTGTCAGGGCTATTTGTATTTTAAAAGAGAAGCCCCTCTCTCCGGGAAATGCCACTCTAAAGACAGACCTCAGATGTTAGGGGCGAGGAGCCAGGCCAGCTGCGTGGAGCTGTATTCCAGCCAAGTGACTGTCTGCTCTCAGGCCGTCTTGTGGAACTGCCACAAACTCCCACCTCTGCAGAGAGCGTTCCCATTTCTTCCAGTCTCCACCGAGATGTCAGAGAGGGAAAGAGATTCTTTGGTTTGGGCACTGCATATTGAATAGCAGATCTCTGTACTTGAGCCGGCAATGTATGGACATGCATATTCTATCAGCGTTGGAAATATTCATTCAAAAACATCCGAGGCCCCAAAGGACACTTTTCAGGTAAAAATCCCTTCTTTGTCAACTGCAAAATAAACAGGTATATTTCCTAGACCATGTGTTGGTTAACTAAGCCTGGAACCTTCCCGGGTATCCCTTGTCATCTGCCCTCTTTATTTTTTGTGTGTACCTGAGCATCCTGACATGTTGCAGAAACCCTCGGGTTCCTCACCAGCCCTGGGCTCTGTGGGACGCTCCCTCCGCCGCCCCCTCCCCCCCCCCAACTCCGGCCTCAGGAGCCAAGACCAAGGCTGGTCAACAGGCTGCTTCCCCAGGGCTGCCATTTGCTTTCCACAGGGCCTGCACATACTCTGTTCTGGGCCAGTGTTTTCAGGGCTGAATTTTATATGGGTCAGAAAATATCTGGTAGAAGGAAAAGGACCCATTAGCTTTGTTAAGACTCACTCTATTCCTGGAGCCCCAGTGATAAAACAAACAAACAAACGAACAAACAAAAACCACGTCTTAATTAGTGTTGAAATGAAGAAATGCTCAGTCTCGTTAAATTAGCATCAGTATTTATTAATATAAATATATTGCACTTAAAAACCCAACCTTAATGTCCTGTCTGAGTAAACATACTTATTTTTCTTCATTTCAACTAATAAGGCTTCATGTATGGCATCATGAGACCAATTACCCAGAGTACTCTTGACAGGCTCATTATTTGCTTGCCCCAGTCTGGCCAGCATAAAGAGACAAACCTGCTGCGGGATGTTCAGACTGACAGTTCCCCCTTCCCTTTCCAGGTCAAACTCTCGCTACTGTTTCTAAGGCTTCAGAGTTGCACGGAATTTTAAGAAATCCTGATACTCTGAAACTCCTCTGGGCTCACACCCACCATCTCTGGAGTCAGAGTTGATTGGCCAACACGGATTGCTTTTTCAGGGAAAGAGAAAGCACTTTCACAAAGCCTCCGAGAAGAGAGGAGCCCCAAGGTGAGTCTGGCGCCTGCCTGGGGGAGAGGACCGTGCGTGGGGCCGATGTTCCTTAGAGCTCACGTGTCCCCTGATGGGATTTCTTCGAGCTGAACAGGACGTTCTCGCCACACTCTGGATCCAAACCACCTTAGAAGAGTGTTATCCTTTGCTCCGAGTGGCCAAATACCACAAGCGCCACTCGATTTTGAGATTATGTGACTTCGGCATTCCAAAGCCGCGAGCACAGACACCGCCTCTGTTGGAAGGTGCAAGCCCCAGACGGCGCTCGGAGTCAAAAAAGAGTGTCAGATCATTTTCAACTGGGGAGGACTGCTTGGCAAGCATTTTTTCCCCTCTGGAGGAGATTTTTGTTTACAGGATTTAACAATGACCCCCCCCCCCACACACAGTTGCGCATTGTTCGGCTTGCGGCACTAAGGGCAGCTCCGGGCACCCAGTAGTTTTCCAATTCCTGGTCTTTTTGATCCCACTGTGCAGATCAGCAGATAGGGAGTTTTATTTTAAGGCAGCAAAATGCAAAGTAAGAGACAATGGGCAGAAATCTTGTGAATGACTGTCCAACAGAAGTATCTGTCCAGCTGATGGGGGAAAACCCTGCTTGTCCAAATCTAATGATGTTTTTGTAGCTTTTAGAATTGCATATTCTGTCAGTAACACTATATTGTCGGGGTAATGGGTTTAGGTGCCCAAATCCTCTGTACTGTTTGTGGGGTTCTGGAGGCAAAAACACACTGAGATGATGTGGTTCTCCTAAGATGTGTGAGGCAAAGAGTCAATTGGCTTTATGAGATCTAGAAACAGGAAGTGTAGTGTTAGAGATAATTTGGTTCAACTTTTTAAATTTAAATTAATTTTAAATAGATGAAGCAACTGAGACCCAGAAGTGACGAGCCCAAGTTCACACATCACAGCAGCATCTAGAACTTTCTTTCTACTGAGTAATTCTACTTAGAGTTTATAAATTCTTCCACCACAAGATCGAACACTGGAATTCCTTTCCATTACCTATAGTACTTTCGTTGCAGCAAATCTAAGAAAGGTAAAGGAAAGGCAATGGTCAGAACTTTATGATAATACCCTGGCCAGAAAGTGGGAGCAAATTAGACTCTTCATCAAAGTATTTAAAAAAGCCAGATATGTTACCATTGGAATAATTTTTTTGAAAGTGGACATTTTATTTCCTAAGCTGAAAAAGTAAGGTACAATTTGCTAAATACCAACGGACAGGTGACTATTCTTTGATGCGATTCCAGAAAAAAAAGTTGTCCAGGCTGGAGATGTTGGCTTAGAACTTGTGGAATCTCTCTCATAACTGCGATTGTTGGGCCGTAATGGAAAGAGGACACACAGGCGGCCACCTTCCTGTTGCCCCAGCCCCACACCTCTCTGCTCCTTTCGCGGAGGAATTTAGTTCTGGCTGAGCGGACAGGCACGGGAAGGAGCCAGGTGGAGGGAGGGTTGAAGCCTCTGGAGCTGGCCGTTCAGGAACACTGATGATGCCGTCCATGGAGAGCTACTTCTAAATGGCTTTCAAAGCCCTCGAGTTTGTTCAGAGAAAATCCTGCTGGCATTGATGGATTTCTCCTCCTCTGACAGTTCACAGGAAAGAATTAAATGATTCATTCCAAACATGTGACAGGCTCAAGTAGTCCCGCTCAGATCCACACCTCGCGGCTGGGCTCGCTGGAGGGGCCCCATGTGTGATGAGGTCATCTTGCTGGGGCACACAAAAGACTCCCGGGGGGGATACACAACACATAGACGGTGGCCATTCATAGGCTTCATTCCTCCCGGTGCTCATGGGTCACAATGAACCTTCTCAGCACTACACGGGCTCACTACGGGAAGAGCTGGTTTAGAGGCCTTTCAGTGGAACTCCCCCCTGAGGCAAACAATGCATTTATTATAATGTCTTGGCCCTGGGGGGCCTGGGAACAGTTTGGAGTGGCCTATAATTAAGTACATTTAATAATAAAGGCACAAACTTCTTAGGTATTCCAAGAAGTGAAAATAACCTCAGCTCTCCTCTCTCCGCTCCTCTCCCCCATCATCTTTCCCTTTTACAAATAAGTCAGGAGTTACATGTTTTTGTGTGTGTGTGTGTGTGTTTTTTTAAATAACAATTGCAAGGACGTCTGGCCAGTGGGGAAAGGGAAATTGAATTAATGAGAACATTCTTCCCATGTTAAAAAAAAATGGCTTCTGCTCACTCAGGTAGTCAGGGCACAGGCAGGATTTGTTAGAAGGCCATTCTGTTACTGACTCTTGGATTCTGGGCGAAGCATTTGGGGGCTTTGACCCTCCCGCAGAGGGGGCACCCCCAGGGGTTAAGCTGTCGCTGAGCCCAGGAAAGCCCGTGAGAGGTGTCCCTCCCGCAGTGGCTCCTGTCCTGGGTCCCCACACGCTCCTCTGAGTGCCCGGGTGTGTGCAGGGAGAGGTCCCAGGGAGAGGAAGAAGGCTCCCCGAACCGTGGTCAGGCTGCAAGAAGACAAAGGAGCCAAGACGGCAAGAGCTCGCCTTCCGTAAGAATAATCCATGAAGGGGGCCAGCGTAGCCCCGCTCGGCCCCCACCTGACTGTGAGTGTGGCCTGTTTTCTTGAACTTTCCTACGCCTCAATTTCCTTATTTGTCAAGGAGGATGTTAAAAGGACAATGGTCAATTTTCCAGTTTTCAGAAAGTGACTTATCTGTAAAATGAGGCAAGAGATACCTGTTTTACATGCATCGTTGTGAGGGTGGAATGGAACGATGCCTGAAGTCACGTCGCATACCTGGGATGTTGTAAGTACTCAGTAAATGCTAGTGGTTGTTGCTGTTATTATTATTACTATTGCTAATTCGGTTACAGTTTTGAAGGTACTTATTGGATTGAAACTGCATCACTGGCTGATTCAATACGCAGAGTGCAGAGCAAGCGTCTGGCTGGAAAAACGAGACGAGCCGTGTGAACTCACTGGACAGGACAGCACTGGGAATCGGATTGCTTTATTTCTTTGACAGTTGATAGGGAGTTGGGGTGGAGGAACAAATGGGTGTTTTCTTTCCTATAATGGATTAAAATGAAATGAATCAGTACAATTTCAGGCTATATGGGCAAGTAAGGTAATATTATTAACAAGACTAATTCCTCCAACTCGTGACAAGAAAGTACACATCCACTGGTGCTCCCCGCAATTTTGACTTTGCATCACTGGTGGAGAGGAGCTTCTTACGTGGTTGAACAGAGCCTGACTCTGGCTGTGGCATTTGATTTTAAACAAAGTGACATCAGACCTGTTGATAAATAAAGGTCAGCCTAAGGGTAGGTGGGAATAAGGTGCACTTTGAAAGAAAAAAGAATGAATCTTGAAAAAAGAGTTGTTTTTTTTTTTTTTAACAGCTCAAGAAATCTCCAGTTCCCATTCAATTCAAACATACTGCCTTGTTTTTACTTTGCTTTAAGTAAAACCATAAGTGTTTGTTATTTCAAGCATTACACTTCGGACACCGAAATATGTGAAACTTGTGAGAAGTACTGGAGGAACAAGACACACAGGAAGTTCAAGGCAAGACAGCCTTTATCCTTCCACGTTGGCAGCATGGAAATAGGACGTTTGCTCCTCATTATTTAAAGAGTCTTTTAAAAAGTCAAATGGGAAAGGAAGCGATGCAGGGATCTTCTGATTCCTTTTGGCTTTGGCCAAGAAAATGGAATTATTGAAAAAAAATCTAACCTTTTATAAAATACTGCTGTTAGGAGGCTTTGTAGTGGGTTAAATACTATAAAAATCATTGTTTGCCGGGCGATCAAGGGTGGAGGAGAAAATAAAAATAATTATTGGGCAGGAGCAGGTTGGGTGAGTTTACACGGGCTTGTATCTCAATGACAGAACATGGCATCAGAATCACTTCTGTTACCTCAGGTGACCAGACGTTGCGTTAAGGCAAAAGCAAGGAATTCTCTTTCCCTCAGGTTTCTGGATACAAACCAAGCACCACAGTTCTCAAACCGCCTTCCTTGACCCCTGACCTTTCATAAAACGCAGGTCAGCTCGCTTCCCTGCGAACCCATCACTGGTGGTAGATTTCCACGTGCAAGCTCCCTCCGGCTGCTTTCCTGAATTCTGATCCCTGAGTGAGCCCAGGAAGCGCCAGGAATGCCAGAATCCTTCAGTCACTGCGCAGGTTCACTTTATAGATGTCGTCTTTTCTTTGGGGGACTCTTTATTCCTATCTTATTTCACGTCCCAGGGTCAGCAGGGTGAAGAAGGGCCCGTCCTATACAGTGGACAGCATGGTGGAGGTGAAGATCTGTTGTAAAATCTGGGGGATGTCCTTGGTATCCATGGCAACGAAGGACCGGCCAGCTGGTAAAGTTCTCTGAAGCCTGCCCGGATGGAAAGGGAAAGAAAATTACCATTGCAAATGGGGGCTACCTCCTGCCCCCGAAAACCACAGCATCCAAAGGAAGTGTTTACTTTCTAATACCTTGCCCCTGCCTGCAAGGGAATGGGCTGTCAGCAGGCAATGAAAGGCTTGGAAGGGCCACAGAACAGAGAGAGGCACACTGAGAGCAGTGAACCAAAAGTAAGGTCTTTTCAGTGAGAAAATCAGTTAATTTGAAAAGAAGAAATTTCCTTCCTTTTATTACTGTCATTTCCCGGTATTCCCTTGGCAGAACAGAGTCCTAGGGACAAATCTGGGATTAGCTCACCTGGATCCAGCAAATGTGTTGGCCTAACCCTGTGCTTCTAAGTGCTTTCCCTGCCTTAGAACGCAGGCCCCGAAAAATGTTGCCCGGCCAAACCGCAGGTGGTTCTTTCTTTCTTTCCCTCTCTCTCTCTCATTTTTTTCCCCCTCACGTCATACAACGTGAAGGGCAATCTGACTTACCCAGTTGCAGCTTTGATGACACCAAGCTTATATAGACTTAGGATAATTTTTTAAAAATGGCCATTTATCATTTGGAACAAAGGGCCATTTTGAAAGCAATGAAAGTACAAGACACAGTTCTATCCAAAAGAACGCCTCCTTTCACTGTGCCAACAAAGTTTGGTTTTGGAATGACATTTAATAAAAGTCAACCATCCTGTGTAGTATCATACATTTGGCATGCCTGGTAGACCAGCTAATTCTGCAACATATCTTTTGCCAGTGGATGTTGGACCATTTCCCTAGGAAACCACAAGGGTATTATTGTACTTTCTTAAGTATTCAAACAGGATCTGTTCACTAGAAAGACAAAATAGCTATTTCAGCTCAACCAGTATTTGTTGAACTTGCTGTCTGCTTAATATTGGGCTGGTCCTGAAGGAAATCTGGGTAGAAAAAAGCATGGTTTGCATTTGAGGACATGGAAGTTCTAGAAGAGGCAAAAATAAAAAACTGAGAAAAATGCAGTCAGTTGTAATGAAGTGACTGTAACGACATGATACTAAAGGCAGTTGTTTTTTTTTTTTAAGATTTTATTTATTTATTTGACAGAGAGAGACAGCTAGAGAGGAAACACAAGCAGGGGGAGTGGGAGAGGGAGAAGCAGGCTTCCCGCTGAGCAGGGAGCCCGATGCGGGGCTCGATGCGGGGCTCGATGCGGGGCTCGATCCCAGGACCCTGGGATCATGACCTGAGCCGAAGGCAGACGCTTAACTGACTGAGCCAGCCAGGCACCCCCTAAGGCAGTTCTTAACCTTACTCTGCAATCCTGCAGCAAGGCGAAGGGAATAGAAAAAGATGCCAGCTCTCTGGAGGCTAAAACATTTCCTAGTCTATACAGGACTCTGTATTTCAGAGTGTGACAGACAAGTAAAAGACAGGAATGGCAAAAAGGTATGTGTTCTGGGCAGGAATGTTATTTTTCGGGGGTAGGGGAGATATACTTTCATTTGTGTTTTCTGCTTCATACAAATATTTCAAGCAGAGAAAAATCCCAAGTTCTTTCTGTTTATAACTCAAAAAGATAAATGTTAGTGTGTTTGAGAAATCAAATCCAGATCTCTCCTTTTAGTTCATCCACAATGGTATTTGTTATCTTACCATAAACTTCTCTACTGATTATTCAACATGTTCAGTGTAGCATCTTACTGTATATTCTGTCTTACATTGTCTCCCAATGCTTCACCTGCCTGTCTCCCCAGTGAGAAGGGATATATACACATATAAGGGGGGATATCTAAGATAGATAGATAGATATCCATATATTATCCCTGTGTGCCATGTCTCTCTCTGTCTGTATACAGATATACACTATACATACATATACACATTTTATATATTATTTATGTACACATTTTATAGACACACACATACATATACACAATCTCTTATACTAGGAAAAGTTTGCTACTTTGATGTTTGCTACTTTGAATACGATTTGAACATGAAATCGTATTCAAAGTAATTGAACTGATTAGAACTGAGCTTGAGACCTTGATGTTAAGTGCAAAATGTATAAAATACTGCCTAATTTATTAGTGGACAAATCAATTTGTTAATTATTCTATTGTTGGATTAAATATAAGATGAAAAATAATTAATTTAAAACTATTATTGCTCATCCAAACATAAACTAGGGGATTATATCCTCTCAACCAGACTATCATACCAGCTCCTTGAGGGTGGCAGCTCTGTTGGCTACTCTTCTTTCTTCTCCCCACTGCCCCTCAGGAGCCAATCCCATGAAATGGCATGTGTTAGGCAGGCACTCAAGCATCTCTATAGTTGTCCTTTGCTGTATCCTGAGGTGACACTTACCTGGCTGCTTGATCACCTAAAGATCCAATGAAAATGGCAAAAGCATTCACTTGAGGGTTACTTGTCAGGATTTGGGCAAACTTGGCAGGATGTATTCCATATCGTGACAGGTTTGCATCACTTAAGACGATGACAAAGTACTCGTCAGCTTCTTCTTTGACAATCTCCTTGATGGCGTGTTCCGTTCCCTCTAACGTGTGGTCCCCACTCATGCAGAACTGAGCATGGGCATGCATTGTCTGGGAAGCAGAGATGTTGCACAGAAGCCGCGGGTGAGAAACGTTGTAAACAAACATCATGATATTTCTACTGACCGTGAGAATGCACAAATACCAATCCTTACACTTGAATAGGAAATCTGTACGTGAGTTCTATTTAATTTGCACCTTAGAGTGACAACAGTACACAGTGATATTTGTATGTGGTTAAGACTTTTGTTAGAAACAGGAAATGTTCCCAAACTCTCCCAGCTGCACTGACTTTTGAAACTCGAGCTGCCATTTAAAGTGAGAAAATCTAAGAAAACATAAAACTTGGCATCTCACACACACACACACACACACACACACACACACACACACACACAGAGTGGTAGGCAGAATTCCAAGGTGGTCTCTAAGATTCCTGCCCCCTGGTATACACAGACTGCATAATCCTTTCCCCTTAAATGTGGACAAGACCTGTGAATATACACACACAGGAGAAAAGTAAGGAATGGGCTGAATTTCTAATAAAGTTGTAACACTAAACACTGTACTTACAACAACAGCTATGGAGGAAATTTACTTTAAGCTCATGGTGTGTGTGTGTTTCTACTGTAGATCTAAGTATGTGAAATTGAATTTATCATTAGAAAATACTAAGGACATAAAATTGGGGTTGGAGAGTACTCTAAAAGGGGTCATTCTTTTTCTTTTACTGAAATGTGTAGGGGCTAAGAAGAACTGTATAGGATACAGGAGGGCACCCAGGCTGTAGAATCCGGATATAATCCTGAGTACTCTGAAAATACATAGGGAACAAAGTTTAAAATTTGTAGAGTAGAGGGCACCTGGGTGGCTCAGTTGTTAAGCATCTGCCTTCGGCTCAGGTCATGATCCCAGGGTCCTGGGATCAAGCCCTGCATCGGGCTCCCTGCTCCATGGGAAGCCTGCTTCTCCCTCTCCCACTCCCCCTGCTTGTGTTCCCTCTGTCACTGTCTCTCTCTCTGTCAAAATATAAATAAATAAAAAAAAAATCTTTAAAATTTGTAGAGTGGAGAAAAGGATTTTAGGCATGATGAGTAAAACGTTTTCCCAGTTTAATGCTTGAATGCCTGTAAAACAGAGTCTTTTTCTTTCCTGTAACTCCTGCTGCTTCAGTGAATCTTTTCAGTGATCAGAAGATACTTTACATCATCTGGTTGAAGTTTTCACAATAGAGAGGTGATTTATTGTATTTACCTTTAGAATTTCTAGTCTTTGCTTATTGTCCTTGGGGATTTTGTTAAGTGGAACTAGACCAATGCTGTAGCCATCTCCAGAGTGTCCAACGATGTCATACTACAGACGAGAGAATCAGAGAGTTAGAAGCCTCTGTTCACTAAAGAACTGTCATCAGACCTATAAGCCTCCAACTTTTTGGGCTGCTACTATGCAGACGTACTCAGCGGAATGCCATGGAGAAGTACAGAAAGACAGATGTGTGTTTATCAACAAAGGCAAACTCCAGGCTCCATCACTTCTGGTCCATCCTCTTATGTGATTTCTGCCCCAGCAGGAGGTAGAAAGGACTTTGGGGGGCTACCAAGAATTTCATTCTTAACTCTCAGGGGAGAGTTCAAATAAATCACACACACACACACACACACACACACAAACAGTGGTAGTCAGAATTCCAAAGTGGCCCCCAAGATTCCTGCCCCCCGGTATACACAGCCTGCATAAGCCTCTCCCCTTAAGTGTGGGCAGGACCTGTGAATATGATAGGATGTTGCTTGTGATTATTTAAGGTATGTGGCAAAGGAGGTTTTGCAGATGTAATTTAGGCTGCTAATCAATCGACTTTGAGTTCATCAAAAAGGGAGATTATCTGGGTGGGCCTAATTTAATTATATAAGCCCTAAAAAGCAGAGTTTTTCCGGCTGGTAGCAGAAGGGAAAGACAGAGAGACTTGAAGTATGGGGGGATGTGACATGTGAGAATTATCTGTGGCTGAGATGGGGGGGGATGATGGGGTGAGGCTCTGAGAGTGGCATCCAGGAATGACCCTGGCTGATAGCCAGCAAGGAAACAGGGACCTCAATCCTACAATACCAAGGAACTGAACTCTGCCAACATCCAAATGGGCTTGACAGCAGAGCCTCTAAGTAGGAAGCCCAGTCTGACTGACATTCTGATTCCAGCCTTATGAGATCCTGAGCAGAGAACCCAGCTGAGCCTTCCCAGACTCCCAAACTCCAGATCCAGGACCTAATAAATGGGTATTGCTTTCAGATGCTCTGTTTGCAGTAATGTGTCACACAGCAATAGAAAACACATAGACTTTTTTTCCTGAATGCAAAAGTGAAACCTATTCACCACAGAAATTACAGAAAAGCACAAAAAAGAAAGTAAAAATTATTCATGATCCCATTATTCAAAGATAACATCTGTTAATATTTTGTTGTATAAGTTTTGAGGCTTTTATTTCCTTTCAGTGTATGTCTAAGAGGTTGTACATTCACACACACACACACACACCCCTACATCAACAGAACTTTCAACTGAAATGGATAACGTTCACCATGTGGGTTTTATAATCTGCTTTTATACTTTAGTGTATGACATATATTTTTTGAATTTAGGAAATACCTTTTCAATTCTCTGTCTCACAATGCACATGAGAAAAGGCTAGAGCTGAGAGTGGGGTGCAGCATTTTTATGGAATCTGGAAAGAAGTTTGGGACCTTGAAGCAAGTATAACTGGAGCAAGGTGGTTCTTAACTGTTGGGTTTGCTCCCAAATTCCCTTCTGCCCTCCCATCTCCCTCTAAGAATTTTCATGATGCTGATGTGAAAGTTAGAATAGACTTCAGGGTATCTGGGCCACAGGGGCATCTGCAAAGAAAACTGAGTGTGGGCAACAGATTTTCGGGAGTATTGGGAATACCACTGAGGGACAAAATGCTTAAGATTCACTGCTTTCTATTCACCAACTGACCGCCCATCAACAGCTGTCTTTTGAACACCTACCATGTGCAAAACATGACTCTAGGTGCTGTAGGGGAATGCAGTAATTTCTTTTCATGTCTATTCCTTTTTAAGTTCCTTCTTGAGTTCTCTGAGGCCGTATCTTATTCATCTTTGAATTTTAGTATCTGTGAGTGTGCCTGGTGTGTTTATTGCACAGATGCAATCATGCTGGGGCAGTAAGAAGCTTGCCTTTCCCATGTGGGCTACATTCTTTTACAAATAAGCTGTTTGGAAGCTGGAATGCATTTTTCCCCACCATGTGATAAATGGTGGTTAGCCCAAGCTAGCTGACAAAAAGCCCCATACTGTAACTGAAACCATTGTACTTAAAATGAAAAGAAGTAGAAAAATTCCCGTTGAAATAATTTTTATGCAAAAAAGAGGGAGTCAGAAGGCAAGTTGGGTTCATTGTGGAACATGCTGAAATTGTGCATTTGGGGAGGCATCAGAGTGGAAATTTATTTCATGGAGTCAGAGATGTGGCTGTCCTCCCCAGGAGGGAAACATGTCTGCCAAGGGCAAATGCATAGAGAAGAGCAGAGGACCCCTTTGGCTGAAACCTGGGGAGTATCCTCCTCAGAGGGTGGAAGAAGGACACACAGCTGAGTGGAGAAGACAGGAGAGACAGCACTTGGCGAAGCTGGGTAAGGGGACAGCTGTGGGGAGTCTGTGTGTAGGGTCTCAGGGGGTGGTTTGCAACTGTGCTGAATTACACTAACCACAGCCATCCCAGAGAATGGTGTCTAGTGACCTCTGGGCCTCAGAATCAACAGCGACCTCTATGGCGACAAGATTAGTGAAAAGTTTGTGGGATAAGAAAGAAAAATGGAACAGCATCTAGAGGGGGCTTTCGGGGAGAGGTGTCTCTGCATTTTGCGGGCGGCAGAGAGGATGCAGCGGGGAAGGAGATCAGGGTCACAGTCAGAGGCTCTAGTTTGGAGAAGGAGGGAGGACACTCCTTTTTCTGAGACTAAAAAAGGCAGAAAAAATGGGAATGGACAGAGATAAGTGTATAATTGGAAGGGACAAGTGTACAAATGAAGGCCCATGTAAGATGTCTAAATATTTAAAATCTATAAATCAGTCTACAAATTGTTAAATAAGATCGATTCTATTCTCCTTCTTTGATCAATAAATATAGATTATAATGACCTGGAGAGAAAGGAGTCCTTACGTTCTGTGTCAGAACAGGGTGCTGTGGGCTGCACTGGCCCCTGGCTTGCAGCCCAGGCCCTTCTCTTTCTGTAGTTGGCTCTGTCCCGTTCCCTGAGGTGCCTCCTCTGCACGTGTGTGCGAACCCAGCTCTCTTGCAGCCGCACGCCATCATAGCCCTCCATACGGTCGCCCCGCAGCCATACCTCAGACCTGGGTGTTCACACGATTGGCCAGTCTGCCCTAAGAAGATGGACCTACGAAAGGGGCCCACGTAGGCCCTGGAAGCAGCCTTGGCCTCATCTGAGGTTTCCTGGGGTATTCCAGAAACCAGGAGCATGATTGAAAAATTGGCTCTAACTGGGCATACCCCCTTGGCCCCATAGACTCTTCACTTCATGGGAGGGGTACGGTCAGAGGAGGGCCAGAGTGGGGTCTTGGGCAGAGGCTGGGACATTATTCCAGACTTGGTTTTAAGATTTTTTTTTTTTATTAATACCAAAATGATACAAAAGAATTGTGAGAGAAATTGACCAATACATTAGAAATGCTTGATAACAAATGCTTTCTAAGGATGCAGTTAATTCCATATGTGAAAAAAATATCTCCTTAGGATAGTTTGCTATCAATCTAGTGAAAAGGTAACAATTTGAACCCTAAAAGCTCTACAGCTCTTGACAATGGCTAACTGCAGTGCTGGCTTCAGCAGATGCCAAGGTCGCCCTTCAGCGCCGGCATTGGCCCAGACGTGGAGAAAGCCTGCCTGATTCCTCCATGGAAGCATACTCGAGGCTCTGTCAAGTCTGACTGGACAATGGTCACGGCAGGAACGGTTTCAAGCCAAGAATAAAGCTGTCCTGAGAAGGTGCCAGGCAGGCTGCTTTTGTTAGGAGCCTGGTGAGGTAATCTGTTAAACAGGATCTTACACAGGAGGGGATAAGATCAGTTCCTTGAAACAGAAGTAGGTTTCTCTTATTTGGCTGAGGCAAGAGGGCTATAAATGTATTAGACTTTTTCCTCCCTATTAACTGAAGGTTAAAATTCTTCGTAATCAGATGACCGTGGATGAGACTATATGGATATGTATTTGACCATGTGGTCTGCTCACAGGGTTGACGTAACTGGTTACTACAAGGAAAAGAGTTGATTATTAAACAAAGAGCAGCCAAATGAGCTGCTGGATGGTCTTTATCAAAAACAGATATTGGCTGATTAAATATTTCAGAAACATTTTAGTAACTATCCATCTATCATTTGCTTGACCAATCTACCAACCTACCTACCTACCATTTAACTTTTTGCCCAGGAGAAGAAAGCATACTATCCTTTTTCACACAGTTGAGATAAAGATAGGTGAATTGCCGATCTCCCTTTCTTCCTCCCTCTCTTGTTCCCTTTCTTTCTTCTCCGCCCCCCCCCTTCCTTTCTTTATTTGTGGTAAGGAAAGTGCTATTTGCAGAAGGATCCGCCTTTGTCTGTGCTGGGTTAGTAATGCAAAGACTGAGAAGACACACCTAAAGGACAGGATGGGGTTTATAAAATGGTTTGCAGGCTCTGGTTCTCATTTTCCAGACAGGCTTGGGGATTGTTCTGTGCACAAAGTAAATAAAATGGTTGAGAGGAATCCAAAGTACATCCAAATGTGGAGCATTCCCTGGTGTTACTGTAGATCATTTTAAGCTTCCATTAAAACCAATACTTCTATGTCATAATTATTTAGTATCTGCTATCCAAGGACCCCAACACGTTTTACAGACAGAAATTTGCTAATCCTCAAAACTGTCTGGGCTAAAGGAAAAAAGTACATAAACTCATTCATTTCCATTCTCTAACACCTGATCCTGCCATTCACCCAGTCTGGTTTCTGCTGTGATCACTGTCAAATCAGACTCGACAGGGTCTTAAGCATGCTTCTGCATGTGGAGGATCAGAGAGTCATTAAATAACAACCTCACTGTCATTATCAACCCCCCTAACATTTAGATTGTAACTTTTTTTTGAGCAGCTCAAAATTTATATCATCATGATTTCTCCACTTCTCATGGTCTCCCGAGTCCTTGTAGAGTCTTGCTTTTAGCACACACATAAATAATAAACTACAGTAGTAAGGAACAGCCTCAATGAGAGAAGGCCAATTTTAATACTTCTTTGCTTTAGAAGCTTGCTTTAAATGCCCTTTTGCTATATTTTCTTTTGAAAATCTCATTCATCTAGAGAAAGGCATAACAAATGAAAACAAATGCTGAGTTTCAGTCCAAGACACATTTATCAGCAAATAAGAAGGCTGATTTGTGATACTGAGACTGCAAAGAAATCTCAGCTTAGAATAAAGAACTATTAATGGTTTTTTAAAAGATTTTATTTATTTATTTGAGAGAGAGTGCACAAGACGGGGGAGGGTCAAAGGGAAAAGCAGACTCCCTGCTGAGCAGGGAGCCTGATGCCCTGCTCCGTCCTGGTACTCCGGGGAACGGGATCGGATCGGGATCTCGACCTGAGCTGAAAGCAGACGCTTAACTGACTGAGCCACCCAGGCATCCCTAGCATTTTTTTTTTTTTTTTTAACGAATAAGATTGATTTATGTTTAGATTTCTATGGGGAAGGATAATCTTCTGCTAACTTTAGGACAGGCTTTGCTTTATTACACATCCACATTATAACTAGGTATGAGACAATCATCTGAGGCTATTTCTGAAGACCAACGATGTGTGAAATTCTAATCTCCTTCTAGAAATCCAAGTATACCATTCTAAAATGGCACCATTGACAGTGGGCAGCAAAGGCTTAGAAGATGAATATGTGATTTAAAAGGTCAAGAGAAGTGCCAACAGAATCCTAAAGTGCTAGTTAGCCCGTAAGCTACAGTAGCTAGCTAGCTTACCTTTCTTCAGATCACAGATGTCAGTGCCGAAAGGATGATCTGAAGGCCAAGGAAGGATTCTAGACTTAGCTCTGATATTAACAAGCTTTTTGACCTAGGGCAAGTCACTTAACTTTTCTAAATCTTGTTTCTACCTTATAAATATCACTGGTGTAGATGACCTCTAACATAATACGCTTATACGTCACTTAACCTCTCTGACAAACAGGAATCATCTCTGTTTTATCTAACCTCACAGGGTCACTGAAAGTATAGGACAATACATTTAATGAGTAGAATGTCAATGTTTGTATAGTTCTTCATAGTTTATAAACTGCTTCTATATATCTCATCTCATCTTGATTCTCTTCACAAACTTTGGGGTGGGTATTCTTTTTTTTTTTTTTTAAGATTTTATTTATTTATTTGAGAGAGAGAGAACAAGAGACAGAGAGCAGGAGAGGGAGGAGGGTCAGAGGGAGGAGAAGCACACTCCCCGCCGAGCAGGGAGCCCGATGCGGGACTCGATCCCGGGACTCCAGGATCATGACCTGAGCCGAAGGCAGACGCTTAACCATCTGAGCCACCCAGGCGCCCCTGGGGTGGGTATTCTTAACCTCATTTCACAAATGAAGAAATGAATGCCTGGAGAGATGAACAGCCTTTCTTAAGGTCAGAAATCGAGTGTTGGCAGAGGTGGAAGCCGAACCCAGGTGCCCCGACTCTAAATCCAATGTCTTTACCATAGAGAAATAATCATTCCCTAACTGTTCCCCTCCCTATCCTCCCCCGCCCAACCTCTTTGGTCAATACTTCTACAGCAACAATCGAGTCCATTCTGAATTCTTTCATTTTGAATGGACCCAGAGAACTCTGTACACCCTTCTTTGGTTTTATCTCCATGTTGCAATAAGAATTTATTCAAAGCCTAAGCCTGATAAGATGATCAGTTTCCATTTCTAAATGTGTGAAATGTTCCTGAGGCATTGGGAAAAGGTTCATTATGGACACTGAGCTAAGTTGTTGATAGAAGGAATTTTCCCAGCAGGTGCTAGTTTGTGAGTCATACCTTTCCACATCCTTCTGAGAATTAACCCAGCCTTTCTGACCAAGATAGCTTTGAGAAAAGTCATGCCTATTATACTTCACTTGGATGATGAAGTGCTAAGGGGAGGAAAAGATAGTCTTTTATGTAAATGGTACATTTGCTCCTGAATCCCAGCTTTGTCAAAATACTGATTGGGCAGAAATAAAATGGCTGCAAAAAAACCAGGGCTAAAACATCAACTAAGAAAGGGCCCTGAAATAGGAGTCAGAAGTCCTGACTTTTTACCATGTAGCTGTGTGACCTTGAGCAAAGGACTTAACCTCTCTGGATCTTGATTTTCTCATTTGTAAAACAAAGAGGTTAGTGAAAATGATTGCCAAGATCCTTCCTGTTCCCAAGGTTCTATGAAGAGTCAATGGTTCAGTCTAGAAACAGAATGAAAAAAGTCTGCTTCACTTAGTCGTAGGAAAATCAGTGTCTTGCTTTCTCTTGTCAAAGGAATGAGTCACCTAAATGTACCTGAGGATTGATGAAGTATTTTCTAAAAAGAAAGCCCTCAGACTCTACAAGAAATAATCCAATTTTGTCTCTAGAAGAGCAGTTTTCTAACTTTTTAAAATATTTTTAAACAGTGGAAATGGAAGTCTTTCTCCAAATGAAATATTGCACAAAAGCCCAGATTATGAAACATCATGCAAAATCAATATAAGTGGAATTGTTTTGGTTTAATTGGGGATGGAAGGGGAAGGGGAAAAGTCCCATCCGTTCACCATCGCTCCCCAACAGCCTTCGAGGGTTCCTTGTCGCACTGTTAGGAAACCATGGCCTTAGAGTATGATTTATTCTCCACAAAAACAATAAATTTGAATACAAAGTGCAACTTCTCAATAACTAAATAAATCTGTTTTCCGGTGTCACTACTTGAGCGCTCAGAGGAGAAACAGTTACCTCACTTTTGATGAGATGGAGTACTTTGAAGGAAAAAAAACAAAGGCATTAAGGGCTTTTGAAAAGGAGGTCTACTTTAAGGTTCCTGTGAAAACATTCTCAGGGGCTTGCAGAAATCACAAGGAACAAACTGGAATGAAGATAAAGGTTTGAAAAAATGCTTCTGGACTTAAATAAAAATGGTTCACACAACCGTTACCGTTCCTCTGTTCACTCCAGTGTTTCAGTGCTCTGTGAGCATTAACAATTTTGCTGGTTATAAGATTAGAGGAGTTTATGATGATTATTAGCAAATAATGCTATTCCTGTCTGAAGAGACTGACTGTAAATGCTGTCCCTGAGAATAACTGAATGCAGTTGGCAGACCGATTATGAGAAACTGTAAAAGCTCCAGATGGCTTTGAAATGTGTCCTGCCACTGCATTACCTTTTCTTCTCAGTAATTCTTACTCGAGGGTCCCTGTGGTTTGGCATGGATCATGCTAAGATGGAATATAAAGGGGAGGTGGACTCTAAATGAGCCTCCTGGACCTGGACTGTAATGACCCAGGGCTGGGGAGCAAGCCCGAACCAAACAAGACACACAGCAGATGCCAAGAGAGAGGTTTCAGGGAAGGGTCCAGATCACCGGGCCAGGCCGGTGGCTTCTGAAGGTTTCCAGCAAAGACAGACTGGACCCCTTGACGAAGGAGGGATAAGTGCAGGAGGACCACATTCAGAGTCATCTGGATCTGGGGAGTGGGGAGTCTCAGAGCACACTGCTAATTCTTAAAGATGCCACGTGCGATGCCCTCCGGGGCTACGGAATATAAACTTTTCACTAGGAACTCCTAAAGCTGTCATTTGTGCATCATTTTGTATTTGCTGGGAAAGTTACATACTTCCATTAGTTATTCCTAGGCCGCACCCTTCTCTGGCAAAGGAGAACGTGAGCACGCAGATGAAGGGAGCTGAATGTGATCATGCGGTGCACACAGACCCGAGGGAATGGGACACGCCTGATGTACACGCATCAAACAGCCCTGAGAAGACACCACAAAAAAGTCCACTAACAGTGGTCACCACCGGAGGGGGAAGTGGGGGCGGGGGCAGAGGCTTACACAGAGGCCTCTCTCCCCCTTCCTGTACCTTCTACGCATGTCTAATTACATGTTTAATTACAAAAAAACGCTCTCACAGAATGTCAGTAGGCTCCATCCCACCTCTTTCCCACACTCGACAAAGGATGCTGGGGAGCCCCAGCAGAGATTGGGTGGCCGGTGGCCACTCAAAATCGTAGACATGTTGGGGGGGTGGTGAGAAGATTATGTGAAGTCTCCAGGGCACCCAGTGTTGGGGGGGTGGGGCAGGGAAGCCTGTCAGAAGTTCTGGAAATTTGGGACAAGGTAAATGGCACTGTGAGGAAACAGCCAGACGAATCCAGGATAAAGGACATGCCGCAAAACAACTGATCTGAACTCTCAAGAGAGCCCCCACCCCAAAAAACAAAGAGGGTAGTGGCAGGGGAGGTGGCCGCTCCAGATTAAAAGAGGCTAATAAGACACTGCAACCAAAAAACAAGTGTGGGCTTTCACTGGATCCTGGATTGTGTGTGTGTGTGTGGGGGGGGGCAGGTACCAACTAGACAAAACTCTTTTGGGAAAGATTTATCATGGGGAGCATGGAGTGATGTATGGAACTGTTGAATCATTATGCTGTACAGCTGGGACTAATATAATCCTGCATGTTTATTATACTTCCATAAAAAAGAAGATACCTCTGCGATAGCTGGGAAAAGAGAATGTGGACTGGACATTAGAAGATATTACGAAATTACTGGTAATTTTCTTAGGTGTGATAATGGTACTGAGGTTGTGTTAGAGAACGTCCTCACTGTTAGGAGAAGCATAATAAAATATTTGGAGGTAAAGCATTATGGCGTTTATAATTTCCTTTCAAATGAGTCAGAAGAAGGAAAATTATATATTTAGAGAGAAAACATAAAGCAAATGAGGGAAAATATCAACAGCTGGTGAATCTAAGTGAAGGCTCGTGGGTGTTCATATTACTGTTTTTCAACTTTTCTGTAGGTTCACATTTTTTCAAAATAAAAAAGTTGGGAATTAAGGGAAATTTTAAAAACAAAACAAAAAGTACCAGAAAGGGAAAACAAACAGAAGGGGAGTCCTGGCCCCATCCTACTCTGTCTCCAACTAGCCTTCTGACTTTGGGAAAAGTCCTTCATGTTCTGGGTCTCGGTTTCCTATGTGAAGAATGAGGAAACTGAGTAAATGACCTAGGAAAGCGACCCTGTTCTGAAGTCCATGGACACGGTGAGGAATTTGCAGGAAGGGGACTCCTGTGCCTTCCCCGTCCCACCTCTCCCCCAGCCCTTGACGTCCTTGCCCAAGGACCGCTTTTCCTCAAAGAGCTTATTTTGTGAAGTCTTAAATGTCTTTTCTTTTTGTTGGAAAGATTTTAATGCACTGGAGACTTTCTGTGCTCTTAAAAAAGTTCTAAAGGAACTGCAGTGAATGTAAGGAATATATTTATGAGAAAATACACAAACCCTAAACAATTAAAGTGCTGTCTATTAAGGATCTAATAGCATAAAAAAAAACAATAAACATACTTCAAACTTTGAAGGAAGTTTTGTCTTATCTTGGTGTCTTGCTATAATTTCTTGCTCTAAATAGTGACTGGATTTGGTAATAATTTGTATTACCATAGTAACATATGGTTATCTTCTCAATATATCTGTGGTTTTACTGATAAAGACCGAGGAAATGGTTTGTGCTATTGTGGGAATCAAACACTATCAGCAAAATACTACTTTCGGAGTCATGGCCCAGAGTGGGGGGAGATGTCTGTAGAGGAGTGCGCTCTGTTCGTGCCTCTGTTACCACACGTCTCTCGTCGAATCTTCCATTAGAATTAGTAGTCTTTATGTGTCACCCTCACTAGGCTCTCAGCTCACGGATGGCAGGAAACTCTGCACCTGGCAGAGTACTCTGCTCTTAGCAAGTACACAATTTAGATTTGTCATTTTATGGAAATCTAGTACATCATATGGCAACAACTGGGTTGTAACTGTCAATTAGAAACAAAGCAAAACAACATCCCGGGACATGTTCATTTCCTTGATATTGGTGGTTTTTTTTTTTTTTTTTTGGTGCGATATGTCCAGTCTCATTAATAGTTGTTCCAAACAACAGACTTTTCACAGAGAGAACTGGACAAATCTCAATCTCTCTGCACACTCTGCTGTGTGAGATGGAATGAAATATTCAGCACACTCCATGATAATCATACCATCTCCCTGCAGGCTGTGGAAATGGCTCTCTGAACCCCTATTACCTTTGCCACCTTCCACCTTCTGTCTAATTCTTTACCCTTCCCGAGGAGCTGTGTCAACCGATTTCTTGGTGAACTCCTAAAAAATCTTTCTAAAAACTTAGAAGTAGTTTCACCTGTTAGAGCAGTTCCGTTCTCAAAGGCACAGAAAGCTTCTAACTGGAAATTTTATTCTCACTAATATGAATATGTATGCCAATTTTAATAGTGGTATGTTTGCTATGATCTATAATGGATCAACATCTCCATATAACTCAAAGGAAGCTGAGGAACACTGACCTTCAGGATTCACACAAGAGGCAGATGGGCTGATCCAAATATTAGCAGAACCCAAGGGTTTTAAAGCATTAAGTGAGATTTATGCAGATGTGGTGGATGAATGTTTAATTACCCTCTGGTTGTCTGTGGTCCAAGAAATTTAGGAATTATACTCACTCCTACGAGAAAGGATCTAAAATATTTTAAAATATTTTCTAGAAAACCATAAAACATAAAAAAGTAAAAAATCAAAATCAAGAAAAACTTACATCTGAAGGGACGGAGGGTCAAGGGAAGGAAAAGGCTGAATACCAGGGCACAAGCTACAGGCCATAAAGCTGGTCTTTGAGTTTGGCTCTGAGTTTCTGGCAACTAAAACCACGAGGGAATCTTGAACAGTTCCGTGGTTTTCACGAATCACAGGGGGACATGCAATCCCATTCTTCAAAGGAAACAAAGCTGCTCCCTACATGGAAAGTCCACATCCTATTTGTATTTGCATCCTGCACTTGTACAGAGCCTGGTAACCCCAGCACTCCCTGACCAAAGCCACCTTTTCCTACCACTTCATTCTAAGAGGAATCTCTCACGTACAGCTTCATATAAGGGACCCTGGGAGGCCTGGAGCTCTAAAACAGGCTTAAAGTAACCGACGTGATGGGTTCCATTGATCTGTTTCCATCATAACACACAGGTATGTCTAAGGACAGTGATCCTATAAGTGGGACGTCGAGCTAAATAATGATCTAAGACTGCCTATTTCTGCAGGACATGTGTGATGCTGAATATGATCTAGAATACCGATGGGTAGATCGTGCACCCGCTACACACGTCTGCACAGACACCATTTCTCTCCACTGCACTTTTGATTAGAACCACACAGCACGTGCCGTGGTATCGGTTCTGGTAAGGGCAGAGTGCAGGTGCTCTTGTGGCTGATTAAGAGCGGACTGCTGGACTCACCCTGGGCGGTCACCTGGCTATGGGGGAACCCTTCTCCACACTCTGACCTCTGAAGGAGGATGCAGAGCAAATTAAGCAACCGCAGAAGGGACGTAGTTTAAATGGGAGACTGCATTTCTCCCAGGGTTGCCGTCTGCATTGTCGGGGGGTCATCAATTACTGTGTGATCCTCCCTCACGTGGAAAGGCAAAGCAAGGCTGAGAATAGCGCTCTTTGAGGGTGTCCTCAAACCTCGGGAGGCTGTCTGCTTGGCGATGGGGCTGGAATGGGGTGTGGCGGGAATGGGGATGAGGAGGAAGGCTCTCAGAAATTTGGGGAAGAGATTTGTGGTGCGTCCAAATGCCTGTTTTCTTCCCCCTAACATTATGACTAACATCACACACTTCTAAAGGGCAGTGCTTTCTTCGGTAGTAATTGGTCCTTTAAATCATTTTCTGATGATTAAGGCAGATAAAACAAAGGCTTCTCTTTCTCTATGCTGACAAGTGAGCTGATGAGGAGATGATTTTTGTCCACTCAGGTGAAGCCTGCACCCACCTATCCATCATCATGCCCTAACTCGGGATGACTTTTGGGCAGATGTGGTCAGTGACGCCTCTCATCATTCTTAGTTCATGCCATACCTTGAACTTCTCCTCATAGTTCTCGAAGGCTTCCATGACCATACACACGGCCTCCATCGAGCGCTCCAGCCGGCCGTCGACCCCGTTAAAGCGGTACATGCTGCCAGATACATCGACCACCAGGCGCAGGTGCTTGGGTTTCTGTTGGGGGCTGCCCAGCTGAGGGGGGGAACAACAGAAAAGCCTTGTGAACCAGAAAGCCATCCCTAGTTGCTGTTGTGAGGGTCTCCAGAGGCCCCAGAGTGCCAGCCGCGGGGTGGGCCGATCAGTAGCCTTGGCCTTGCGCAAGGCGGTCCTGGCAGGTGGCAAGGTTTGTATTTCAGTAAATGGAATTTCAGACTTGGGCTGGTAATTGGGGCCATATGGGAAAGATTTTCCTTTCGAATATGGTCCTTACAAAGCCCAACCTCGACTAGTAAAACCTTACTGAGGCTATTATTCTTAAAAATAATAATCTGGAAAGATATAAACCCCAACATGTCATTTTCATGTCATGCCTTGGAGTCAGTTACACTAGCAAGACTGAGTTATTTTGGAAGGCCACATCCGTTTTATTCCTACCTGTTATGTAGTGACCTGCCAATCATTTCCCACAAAGCCTGCCAGAAATGTCAGATTCCTAAAACAAGGTTATGTGAGACGGGGTCTGGTGAAGAACTGAGGGAATATGTTTCCTCAGTGTCTCCTGTTATTAGTAAGCTTTCGGGTTTCTCTTCCTTCCAGTCCCTGCATTACTACTCCTCGGTACTTTTCTCGGCAGTTACAGCATGAAAGTAGCATCTAACTGCACTTGAGTGACAAGTGTCGATCAAAATGTGAAACTCCTGCGAGTTTCAGTTTGATTTTGGACTCATGCCTGCCAGTTTGCAGAATTAAAAACAAAAGTATGTTTGTCAGTTTTACTTACAGGAAAAAAGGAAGACGAAAAATTCCAGAGTATTCTGTCATTATTCACTTGCTGACATGCATGAAAGCTAATGAGCGAGGTTAGTAATTTCCAAAACATAGTGTGGGTATTGGAGGGCAATGATTTCAGACAAAATTCAGTATATTTCTTAAAACCTTGCTGAGTCTGCTTAGATGAAGAACAGCGCCACATATGCTTCCATGACCACTCGCAATTCAGATACATCTGAACACATTTGTTGACCGTGATGAGTCAGTAAGGAACGCAGTTGTTGACTCATGCCAATGACACAGAAGTGAGTACTGCCCAAATTTCCAAAAGATCCTCTCTGAATAAACATCAAAATGGAGTAAGTGACTACCCTTCCCCACCAGTCACTGCACCCCCAGCTCTCAGTGGTTGCTCAGCAATTCTGGTTATTCTGGGACACAGGAGATCACAGAACGCTCCGAGAGGAGAGACGCAGTATTTCACCTACTGCCATTTTATGTTTGCCACTCTGTTGCAGGTATTTTAATATTAGGGCTGTCTAAAGCTTTACATATTATGGTTGGAATTAGTCAAGGGAGAGTTTCTTATTTTCTAAAATTTTCTTCAGGTATAGGATGGGAAGAGACCTTTGAAGTCACAGGACAGTAGAAGACCACCAAGATTGCTCTAGGGCTTTAACCAGCACAACCCTCCAGGATTCATGGATACCGACTGTCTTCCATTTCCCCTCCAGGGGCACCCTGCTCTGTGTCCTAGGAGCTGATCTGCATGGACAGCATCAGACTCTCCCTCAGCTGCTAGCTTCTGGTGGATTCTGTGGGTGGGAGGCCCTGGCAGGAGATCGGGTTGCCATATTCAGGGTTTTTGGTGTTTTGACAGAGATGGCAACTCAAGAAAGCGTTTGTCTGTAAAGAGGGCTGCACTCCACAGACTGGAGGCTACTCGTTCACCATTACTTACTTGTGGCTCCAGATCACCCCGGCGTTTGTAGATGGCTTTTTCTCCAGTCAGCCCATCAATGATCTTGGCATCATCTAGCTCCCCTGTGGCTTGGTGTCTTAGCCACTGTCTTTCTTTACCTTTAGCCTACAATGACACACACACACACATCCTTATTTTAATGACTTCTGGAGGGTACCCGACATACTTTCTGCATGAAAAACAGGAAACACACCCAGGATCTTTTCAAATAAGTGACGTTTCTGCATGAACACAGTTTCATCAATGGACAGCTTTCTGCTCTGCTGACAAAGAATGCCCTTTGGGTAGATTTTGTCAGTTTTAATCGTTTTAACACATGGGATGATAAAATGAACTCACTTAAAGCACATACAAATGGGAAAGAGGTATGCAAATGAGCCCTTGGAGGAATGTGCGCAGTCCAGAAATGCAGTGGTGATACATTTCTTATGTATCTTCTGTCACGGTACTTCTGGTGAATTTCTTAGGTAACCAAATAATCAGCTTGAACTTGTTAACACTGACCACAGGCGCAGAGAAAACGTGATCCTCAGAATTCTTCCTTTTGGAAAAAGAATTTGTTATTCGAATTCCCTGTGACTTATGGTGCAGGTGGAAACAGCTGAAAGTAATAGTTCATGAACATGTTGCATCCCCCATGTCAGAGAAATCTTCTGAATTACTTTCCCAAAGGTATGGCCTCATAATACTTTCCCACAATGACTTATAACTATGCCAGGTGGACCAAGATGGTAGTTAAGTGATGAAGAATGACAATATCCCAAATCAAGGCATGGGTTTGTTACAGCCAATGACTATATTTACATTAAGAAGTGGGAAGAATAGCTAAAATATTTGTATGCGTGCAAATGAGAGTGGTAGTTAAGATCATGTGAGTGCAAATGAGAGTGGTGTAGTTAAGATCAGAGAGCCTGGTCTCCATCCTCCCTTCATGATCAGATATCTGACCTCAAGCAAGTTACTTAACCCGTCTGCATTTCAGTGTCCTCAACTGTAAAATAAAGATAACACTAGTTCCTACTTTGAGTTTTTATGAAGAGTAAATGAGATACTACATGGGATTGGCTGAGGAAGAGCCTGGAAGTCTATGTCAGAGGATATCATCATCATCATCACCAAGTGAGACACATTTCGGACAACTAAGCCCAGATTAATTTAAGCACACTTCCATCACTGTTTCATTGGAGGCGGCTGCAGGACAGTACAGTCATTGAAAATAGAAAGCCAAGCTTTAGGCAGCCGGTGTCTCCTTTAGGGGCAGACCAACCACTGCACAAAGAAGCTCCAGACACTATAACTCTAGGCAGGACTACCTATGTTAATTTCTTATTCCTGATACCCTTGCTGCAAACTGTGCAAAATTCCCTCATTTGAATACAAATATATTAATGTGAACATGAAAAGAGACACTCCTAAGCCACCAGCACACAGAAATTACATTTGGTGGGCAGTTAATTCCAGGAATTATCTTACGTGCACCCCTTTGGAACTATGTTCTTCCCTAATGTGTGTTCTTCGTAAGAACACCATGACCTTATAGGAAAACTGGATTCATTGGAGCATAGCTCAATGAGCTCATGAAACTCTAGGAGATAGATATACAGCTGCAGCTGGTAGGAGGAAGGGGTGAGCAGAGTCTTCTAGAATCCTTTCCCACTGGGCTCTGGATCAAGACAGACAAGCTTGACCACACAGTGCTGGCCTTCTCAGGCTCCCTCCCCTGCAACAGTGATTGGGACCTGGCTCCTATTTCCCTTCCCCATCATGCCTGATGTTTGGAGTGGATCATTCCTCAGGTTTCCAGGATGCTTTATGCAGGGAGATGCAATTGGGGGTGAACACTGAGGTACCTTTCGATCCTGAGGTTCTCTGATTCTTGGAGATACCAAACTGCAGAGCACTGGATGAGGACAGACCCTCACAGACCAGTCTAGACTGGGAAAATAAGTACTGCAGAAAAGTACAAGAGAATGTGGTAGCAGTAATTAGCTGTCATCAAAGCAGCACCCAGGGCTGGGCTTAAGAGGAAGACGGGATTACAGCAGAAACAAGATTACGTGACATGTCATTAAGCCTTGATTTTCCAAATTTCATCAATGCGTTGACAAGGCAATGATGTTGAAGAAGTTCAAGTGAATCTGTTCAGTTTCTAGTGATACGCAATTCAACTAAATAAAATATGGAACTCTCAGTTTAACCAAATAGTAAATGGAGAGCACATCACAGTTTCTGATAAGGCTACAAAATACATGTCAATCCTAAAGGAATGGAAGAGGTCCAAGATCATGAGCATGGGTTATTAAAAAAGAAAAAAAAAGCACTGTGCCCCTTTGTAGCTCATCCCTGTTTTACTTTCTCTATACTTATCACTGTTTACAAATGTATTATTTACCTCTTTGTCTCTATTATCTGTCTGCTCCAGTAGAAAGTCAGGCTTATGGGATAAGAGCCCTTACATAACTGCAGCATCTAGAACAGTGCTTGATATGTAGTTGGTGTTCAATAAAAATTTACTGAAAGTTGATTGCTGCTGGTAAAATGTTACATGATAATCATATAAAAGCATGTCCATACAGTATTATCTCAATGTATATGTATGTACATTATATACATGCAAGGAAAAATATGTGGGAGAAAACAAAAATATTAAGTCATAGTTATTTTGGGGTTGTGAAATTATGGGTGATATTGTTTTCTTCCCTTAATTTCTTTATTTTCCAATTTCCTTCCTTCCTTCCTTCCTTCCGAGTGAGAGAGCACAAGCTGGGGATGCGGAGGGAGCGAGAGAGAGAGAGAACCTCAAGCAGACTCTCATGCTGAGTGTGGATCCCAACATGGGGCTCAATCCCACGACCCTGAGATGATCATGACTTGAGCTGAAATCAAGAGTTGGACGCTTAACCGACTGAGCCACCCAGGCGCCCTCCAGTTTTCATATAATGAACTCATGACTTTTATAATCTGAAACAAAAATAAGTTCTTTTTTCTCAAAAGGATTTAAAAATATCCTTTTATATTTTTATGAAATACATCTTTGAGACTAGCTTGCAAGTTATGGAGTGTAAGACTTCTCAAACTTTAATGTGCATACAAATAACTTAGGGATCTTGATAAAATGCAGTTTTTGATTCAGTAGGTTTGTTAACAACTGGTCCAATAGCACTGTGGAATTCTGCTAATGATTAGTAAAAAAGATAAAAGGGGGTCCTTTTTAGGGGACCTATTATTGCCCACGGTTGGAAGGCTGCAGAATTATAAAATGCTTACTTTTCCCTTAAAATAGTATGTTTGTTGGGGTGCCTGGGTGGCTCAGTCATTAAGCGTCTGCCTTTGGCTCCGGTCGTGGTCCCAGAGTCCTGGGATCGAGTCCCACATCGGGCTCCTTGCTCCGCGGGAAGCCTGCTTCTCCCTCTCCCACTCCCCCTGCTTGTGTTCCCTCTCTCGCTGTGTCTCTCTCTGTCAAATAAATAAGTAACATCTTAACAACAACAATAAAAGAATAGTGTATTTGTCTGCTGTCTCTGGATTCACCATCATGGAAGAAGCTCGGGATTTTAGGTCTTGATTTTCTTATGCCAATGTTGTTTCTTTTCCTAGATATGATTATCATCCCTCAAGTTGCTCTCTAGGTTGAAGACTATTTCCATTATGTGTGATAGAAGAAAAGAACTTAGTAAAATTTGGGGTGAGAGTGAGGGAAGGAATCCGCTTTTTCCAATAAATCTGCTACCCCTTTTTTCCTTTTTGGGGGGTCAACTTTTACAATTGAAGTACAGCGTACTTGTAAGGAAAGTGCATAACATCTTAAGTGCAGAGCTCAATGAACTTTGCAAGTGAACACTCCATGTAACCACCTGTACCTCCACAGCCCCCCCAGGGCTCCTTCTGGAATTTCCCCTCCCTCTGCCAAAGGTAACTTCCTATCCTGACTTCCACCAGCATGGCTTAGGTTTGCGTGGCTTTGGACCTCGTAAAAATGGAGTTCCACAGTATGTGCTCTTTTGTGTCTGGCTTCTCTGGCTGCGCATGACTACTGTCAGGTTACCTATGCCGCTGAGTGCGGCGCCTCTTTATTCTCGCTCGCTGTTGTGATAGCCAATCCTATGATTCGGTCGCAATTTATCCCCTCTGCAATGGCGCTGTTTCCACTCTGGGGCTATCACGGATAATGTCGCCAGCAGTGGTCCTGAGCATGTCTCTTGGAGCAGATGTGTGGGCACTTCTGTTGGGCAGGAACCCTGGATACGTTCAGCTTTAGGAGATACTGCTAAACAGCTTTCCAAAATGTTTTTTCCAACTTATATTCCCATGAGCAGTATAAAGGTTTCATCTGCTCATATCCTCACCAACACTTGATATTGATGGCTTAAGAAAAAAAATGGTTAGCCATTCTGGTGGGGGTACAGCATATGCCCTTCCCTTTTATTTTTATCTGTGGAAAAATGAATTTTGATTCCACTGGTCATTGGTATTTTTGGGAACATGAGCCAGTAGGTTTTGTTTTTGAGAAGTGGAAGTATGTACTGGCCTTTTGATCCAGAGCTACTGGGCACAAAGACATTTTTATAATAGTAGCACTATTCATTAGTTTTCAAGTCTAGAACGTGCAGATAAATACGGCCAGATAATTTATTGTCTGCCATCTAGCCAGCCCACCAATTTTTGGAAACTCAAAACAGGAAGAGGCCTGTCAGAATGGATACTCTTGGAGGCAAGGGGCTGAAGCGGGGGAGCGCTTTAAAAATTTACTGTGGGCTGGAACAGAAATATTTATTATTACGGACTGTGTATTTTATGGGACTCACTGAGATACCTCCTTAACTAGTAAGTTCCTACTGCATTTAAAGATATGCTTTTATGTATAACAAAGGTCCAAAAAGGAGCTTTATAGTATATTCCTATTGCATGAAGTAAAGTGTTCTTATAAATATGTCCATCTGTTTTGGATTATACAATAAGTTCATACTAATGAGAATTTATTATATATAAAGCTAGGTTTCACTAGTAAAAATCTACATTACAGACTTTCTAGAAAACAAATACGGTTTTATTATGCTCATGTAAAGAACACCTAGACTAATTGAAATGCTCAGAGGATGACGTATTCTGGTTAATTTATTTTCTGGGAAATAACTGGTTAACCAGAAAGTACATCCACACTCATCTGCGGCAGTGAGGACATTAGGAGGAAGACACTTGACAAAAACCAATTATCTTGTGGTTTGTGACACTTGATCTTGTGTTTGCCGCACTGAAAGTATTCTGATTAATCTTAAGTCTTTGCTTATCTGGGTTGTGGTTAATTAGGACTTCCTTTACCTGTAAACTCTACAAGTAAGCTGATTTTCTATTATTCCTTCAGAATTTATTTAATGAGGAGATTAGAAAGATTTAAGTAGCAATTTTTGTAGAAAGTACATATAGTCTACAGAATAAAGCATATAGATGATCATCACTAAATACTTCCTGTGTGAATGAATAAATGTAAGCAGATGTCTGAGGATACCTGGGAGCAGTGATTCTTTCATTAAACATTAGCTCCTGTTATTTGTAACATTTCTCCATGTTCAACCAACATATACTTCTTATGCTATTAATCTGCACCTTTAAAAAAAATAAGATGCTGGATTAAGGTAAACTTTTGCACAGTATTTAGAAAATAAATTATAAATCAGTGGAAACAATATAACATTTTCTTAATGGTTCTCAGTATTTTGACATAGCAAAAAATATTTTTCTAGACACCTGTTAGGTTTGCTAGCTGCTCTAAATGCTGAAACAGGGCTGCCCAGGGAAGAGAAGATACAGACCTTCCTATTTTAAGGGATTCCCTGTTTCTTGAAGTGACATCTTGCCGCAAGGTTAAATACAGATTCATGTACTTAACAAAGACCACCGTCGTTACAAGAGTTTGTTCTCCTGCTTGCTGATGTGAAACTAAACTACGACTTTGAGTCACAACGTACTGTCATTTTATAATTCATTTTTATGAATAAAAGCAATTTTATGCCTGTTCTTCAAGAATTCAGTATTTTTTACCTCCAAGGAGCCGGGAACCACACGTAGCAGTGTGGATGTACAGCAGGTACCGCAAACTGACCAGTTCGAACGGAGCCCTAGATCCACCCGGTCCTGCATACCCCCAAGTCATCCTCATCTCAGTAAAAGCAGTTGGATGGCCCCATTCTTTGGGCTGGTCAGGCCACAGGCCTACAGGCGTCTTCACCTCCTCCTTCTCCCACAGCTCATGTCTAGTGCCCGGCAAATCCCCTCAGCTTCCTCGTACCCACCGTCTCTTCCCATTTCCATCCCATCCCCAGCACAAGCACCTTCTCTCTCGCCTGGGCCACTGCCATGGTCTCCTGCCTGGCCTCCCTGCTTCTCCCCTTGCCCCCGTGGGCCCCTCTCCACACAGGAAGCACAAGAGTCTTTATGAAAACACATAGTAATTTGCAGCAAATGCATTAAAAAATACCGGCATGATTAAATTTTTAAAAGGCCTGACTGAACATCTTTTTTTTTTTTTTTATAGATTTTATTTATTTATTCATGAGAGATAGAGAGAGAGAGGCAGAGGCAGAGGGAGAAGCAGGCTCCCCGCGGAGCAGGGAGCCCGATGCGGGACTCGATCCCAGGACCCTGGGATCATGACCTGAGTTGAAGGCAGACGCTTAACCGACTGAGCCACCCAGGCGTCCCTGAACATCTCTTTCTCTAGTTATTTTCAGGAATGAAATACAGTATTTGTCTCTCTCGCATGTAATATGAATTATCACACTTTCTGCTTCCTCCTATCCCTCCTATCGACTTCTTGATTTTTGCTTAATTTGTGAAATACTATGAGAATTCAGGCCCCGCTTGTTATTATTAAGTTCACTTTTTTCATAGCCTTATTCTTGATATTTGAGTTTTCTTTATAACATATTGATCATAATTATTATTTTTTTTTTAAAGATATTATTTATTTATTTGAGAGAGAGAATGAGATAGAGAGAGCATGAGAGGGGGGAGGGCCAGAGGGAGAAGCAGACTCCCCGCCGAGCAGGGAGCCGGATGCGGGACTCGATCCCGGGACTCCAGGATCATGACCTGAGCCGAAGGCAGTCGCTTAACCAACTGAGCCACCCAGGCGCCCCTTGATCATAATTATTTAGAGCGGAGTCTGGGTTTAACTGATTCTGATGCTCATTGCGAGTCCTTTTATACCATGAATTTCCCGTTCTTAAAGAATTCTAATTCCCTTCTTCATTGGCTGGAATATTTAAACCTATGTGCTTATTTTATATATGTATATGTGTGTGCACATGTGTGTATACATATTTCCTTCACAATTATTTTCAAAAAGAGTACTTAAGTGACATATATTTTAAGTCTCTGAATATCTGAAAGGGTCTTCTGTCTCCTCGTACTTTGGTAAGTAGAGAATTCTCGGCTCACAACTCCCCCGTCCCCCCCAAATTCTGCAGATGTTCTGTCACCATCTTCTGGCATTCAATGTTTCAGAGACAACTAACGTAAGATTAATTTTTATCTAACAATAGCTTGTTTTTTGTCTGCTGGGATGCTTTTAGGATATTTTCTTTGTTTTGGAAATGTTAGTGTTCTGTGAGGTTGTGGTGAGGTGCTCATCTCTTTTGATGACTTTTGCCTGGTCCTCCGTGAAGTGTTTTTCACCCATAGACATACGACTGTCTTCAGCTCAGTACAGTTTTTTTTTTTGTTATTGTTGTTGTTATTACTCTGATTATTGTTTATGTGTTCTTTTAGGTTCTCTTTGGGAATATCACTGGCTCATTCAGCATGTATTTTCTAAACACTCACCATGTGCCAAGGTCCTACTTAACAGTAGGGCTCATGGCTCAGTGTGTTAACTCTCTGCTCTGTTTTTATTGATCAGCTTTCTTTTGGTTTTTATCTCCTTAGTTCCCCTACAGTCTGGAATAACAATTCAAGTTTCCACTTACGTTAGTACTTAAGACTGGATTGAGTCTGTTCCTTCTACTTTTAATGTAGATTTCAGTTTTGGCACTGCATTTTTAGTTTTTTTAAATAATCTTTCCTTATTGCATTCAACTCCCTTATTATTCCTGCTTGCTTCTTGGCCAGACTTTTTTTAAATCCATGTCTTATTTCACATACTTCAAGTTTCTTTGAATTGTGAGAACGCAAAGCAGATGTTTTCTAGAACTCTGGTGCTTTAGGAAGAAAATACTCTAGCCCAGCAGCATCATCTTCCTCTACATCTTGGATGCATGTTACTCTACCTCACTGTAGAATCATCTCTTAGATCCCGTGTTATTTCGTTCTTGGGTGTCCCTACTCTTGAATGATGAGACGGCTATACAAAATTGTTTAGGAACAGATTGGGAACAGACTCTCCTTGCTTGCACTGACTCGCCACTTTGTTATTATCAGAGTTCTCCTTGAAGATTTCAAACAGATGCTCTTAGCTGAATTAGATCTACACTACTTAGCTCAGGAACTCAGTAGGGAAGGAGCTGGAACTGTGGACAGTCCCAGTGTGAGAACTTCATCTCCACATCATTTCTTACTTTGTTTGGAAAAGCCATTGCAAGGGGGCCACTTAGCATTTGTTTGATCTCATCTTCAGGCCAAGTGTAAGTTAAGGCTGGTCTGGCCCCTTTCCCAGTGTTATTTCTTCTCCAGCTTTCTGGTTGTTGTATCCACGGCCTAAAATCTAGGCCTCTCCACCCCCACTGCTCTCGGTGTTGCTTCCAACTGCTGTTTGGCAGTGACAACGTGGAGGTCAAGTGATCTGCTACTCACCAGCTTGAGGTTTCTGGCTTCCATTCGCCACCTCTCCATGCAAGGGAGGCCAATCTGACTCTACTGGGTTTCGTGTACTTCCTGGCTGGTAATGCTATTTCCTAGGGAGGTTTTTGAGTTGTCACTAATACTGTCATTCATAGGGTCTCATCACACTCCACTTAGCACAAATTCTTCAAAGCTTCTTGCATGTCACTCGCACTCTTCCCTAATTTCTCCTGTCATATGGTTTTTCACTGTTAGCAGCATTTTGTTATTTTAACATGTTCATGGTCGTCCAGTGAAGACTGAGTTAGGGGCCCGTGCTCAAGCAGCCTGGAAGTCAGGACTGTATTTCTAGGCTGCACTTGGTTGAAGTTGTCCCTCATGGCCACTAAGGCCATGTGCTGAGTGATGAGCCATTCAGGTGCTAAAAAGAGTAACTAGTCAGAATGGCTAAAATCAACAAGTCAGGAAACGATAGATGTTGGCGAGGATGCGGAGAAAGGGGAACCCTCCTACACTGTTGGTGGGAATGCAAGCTGGTACAGCCAGTCTGGAAAACAGTATGGAGGTTCCTCAAAAAGTTGTAAATAGAGCTACCCTACAACCCAGCAACTGCACTACTGGGTATTTACCCCAAAGATACAAATGTAGGGATCTGAAGGGGTACGTGCACCCCAATGTTTATAGCAGCAATGTCCACAATAGCCAAACTGTGGAAAGAGCCAAGATGTCCATCGACAGATGAATGGATAAAGAAGATGTGGTACATATATACAATGGAATATTATGCAGCCATCAAAAGGAATGAAATCTTGCCATTTGCAACGACGTGGATGGAACTGGAGGGTATTAGGCTGAG
>NC_138371.1:128015414-128033033 GCF_054177405.1 Leptonychotes weddellii | reverse complement strand
TGGACTCTGAGAAACAAACTGAGGGTTCTAGAGGGGAGGAGTGGGGGGATGGGTTAGCCCGGTGATGGGTATTAAAGAGGGCACGTACTGCATGGAGCACTGTGTGTTATACGCAAACAATGAATCATGGAACACTACATCAAAAACTAATGATGTAATGTATGGTGATTAACATAACATAATTAAAAAAAAAAAAGAGTAACTGGCATTTTACTGTTCTCCCCAAAATGCAGACGTTCCTTGATGTGGCTGTTTCCACCTTTCCTTTCCCTTTGCTCTGTACCCTCACCTTAGTCAACACACCTTTTCTCTTGGCTTGGGCAGTTGCTCTACACAGATGACCTTAAGAACGCAGACACAGGTATGTCTACAGATATGCAACCTATCCGGTCCTAACCTTGCCCCCGAACTCCAGAGCCACCTCTTAAAATCTTCAAATATCATGCTTGACATTTTTATGTAGGTGTCCCAGGAGTGACAAAACATGGTAACATCCAAACCAAACATTTGCTTTCTCCACAAGCCTCTCCTCCTCTTGGCTTCCCTATTGCTGTTCTCTAGGGCTTGAAAACCTCACCATTCCCCTCACTTCATATTCAATCAGTCACTGTCTTCCCGTCCTACCTCCAAACTGTCTCATCCTTTCCATTTTCACTTCCATTACCCTGGCTCGGGTTCTTATCACTTCTTACCTGGATACCGAAAGTAATTTTAATGACTTGATTTCCGGGTTTCCCCACCTCTCTCTTATCTGATACTTTCTCTCTCCATGGTTATGAAGCCTCCTAAAGAAAATACAACTATACGACTCCCTTTCTCAGTCACGTTCACACTCCTCACTGATTATGGAATACAGTTAGCATGGTGTTCAAGGCCCTTGGGGGTTCACCTTCCCCTCTTTTTTTCTCCTACTACCCACTGCCCCCAGCTTCATCCCCAAACTCTGAACTCTTGTCCTTCTGGACTGTTTGTTGTTCTCCAAACATCCTTGTATTCAAGGCTTCTTCCTCTGCTCACAGGTTCCTTCTGTCTAGACCAGAGCTATGCAAACTGCCTTTGGTGAGTAAACACCTGCTACTGGTCCATGATGAAATAAGTTACAGAAGTGAACAGTAAGCATTTAAAAACTGGTATGGCAATATGACAAAGTGCTTTTTGTTTTCTGAATCGAATATTAAATAATACAGGTTTGTATCTTGTATGTTCATTTTTATATCTTTTTTTCAGTAATTCATTTCTATTTTATTTTATAAAAACATTAGCTCATGGTCAATGAAAAAAACCTGGCTTCTCTCCACAGGCTGCAGAAGCTCTGGTCAAGACGATCCTTCCATCCCCATCCTTAGCAAGAGTTACCAATTGAAACCATGCTCATCCTTCATGGTCCAGCTCAAATGGCACTTCCTCTGAGTTTTCCCTAACTGCACAGCCTAGAAACTGCTCACACATTTGTCTACATAACACGGTACTTGATTTAAAATACCACTGTGGCATTTACCATATTGTGTCTTCTACTACAACTACACATGTATCTTCTTTCCTAAGTTAGTCTTTGAAGGAAAGAAATCTTAGGCAAAAGAGATACTCAACAAATGTCTACTGGATGAAATACAGTTATTATAAATTAAATAAAAGGAATGGGGAAATGCTTTCCATTCTTTACATATGAATAAAGTGGGTGCTCAGAATAAAGTCTAAATTCCTTGCTGGGCACCTACCTGCCTCTTAGCCCCAAGTCCTTGTGTGCATTTTACGCTGAGTGGAATACTGCTCACACTGGAGATCAGCCCTCAGCTCACCCCTGAGACCGCACAGTGTCATGCCTTTGTCTATGCCATGTTCTCTGCTGGGGCATTGGTTTCACTTTCCTTTAACTGGTGAATACTCGTGTATCCTTCAAGAGCCAGCTCATGTATATCCTTTCCTGAAAAATCTATCCTAGAATCCCTTTCCTCTGGCTTCCACCGCATTCTATGCATCTGTCTTCCTAGACACCTACCATACTCAACTGAAATGATCTGTTTGGGTGCCCGTCTTTCCCACTCCTCAAATGTATAGCCTTCTTGAGGACAGGGACAGTATCCCATGAATCTCTGTGCCCTCAGTGCCCAAGCACGTCACACATCAATGTTCAAAAACACTGTTTATCTCAGCCTAAGCTCATTTCGAATTACTCAAGGAAAAAAAAAAAGAACATAATTATTGGTTCATGGAGATATCATGCTAGCCAAAGCAATCAGAGAAAGGCTAATTTAGTTTAGCCTGAGAATGAAATTACTGACTGTAGATCAGCAAAATGCTGGAGAGAAGATATGATTACAATCAGTGGCTTTTTGTGGAACGGATATTTTCTTTTGTCAGGGAATGCAGGAATCATTCAGATTCTGAACCAAGTATAATTGAAGTTATGACACTCTATTCTAATAAGAAAATTTTTGCTATTGATTCATAAAAGGTCCAATAACCAGGACCCTACGATATCCCATATAGGATCCAGTCAAGAAGCAAAGGAAGGTCACCGGTGATGGTTATCTTAACTGGGAAGGCCAGGAGTTGCAACGGACGCATGTGTTGAAGCAGATATTAACAGGAGTGACAACAACATTCCCTTTCTTCACATCTCAGCCCTGCCGCCTGGAATCAGTGCGTGGGTTTGAAGCTGTACTTTGAGAAGTCATCTCAAATGATGATTTGCTAGTTCCTGGCCAGACGTTCTGCTGTTCACCAAGGAAACACCCATGGTTACTGGGATTACACAGCAACCTCAACACAGCTGGGAGCTATTAGTCAATCAGAGCCACGCAGGACTGGCAGACGGTGGCGAAAGGGGGACCAAACAAAGCCTTCTTGTTTTGGTTACAATCTAAAGACTCATATTCCACTGGAGGCCCTGTCTATCCTTGGCCAGTAGCTGTTTTTAACTAGCACTATCTGTCTACGTGGAGGACTAGAAGGCCCACCTGAGAATAACACTTCTGCGGATTTGAGGGAAACACTTGAAAATGCTATGTTGGCATCTGGATAATGATGCAAAATGCTTTACGAGTATATGTGAGAATGATTCTTCTTATAGAATTGTAGAGCTGGCAGCGGATAACAGACGCCTAATAGGTAACAGGGACCTGAGCTTCAGGCTCAGATGCCCGCTTCACTAGCCACATGACCCAGGCCAAGTCACATCATCTTTCTACTCTTCAGTTCCCTCAGTACAAAGTGGGAACAAAATAGCTACATTTCAGAAGACTGTGAAGATGGGTTACATGCCTCGGCTTCCTTATCTATCAAATGTAGAAAATAGTTCTTACTGGTTATCATAAGGGATTCACCAGCACAATGAATGAATGTAAACTATGTGACTGGGTGTCTGGCTTGCAGTCCAGGCTGACGAATATTAGCAAAAACTAGGGAAGTAATGATGAAACAAATTCTTCCGCAGGGGCGCCTGGGTGGCTCAGTCATTGAGAGTCTGCCTTCGGCTCAGGTCATGATCCCAGGGTCCTGGGATCGAGCCGCACATCGGGCTCCCTGCTTGGCAGGGGGCCTGCTTCTCCGTCTCCCACTCCCCCTGCTTGTGTTCCCTCTCTCGCTTGTGTCTCTGTCAAATAAATAAAATATTAAAAAAAAAATTCTTCCGCAGAGAATGCTACGTGCTAGGCATTGTTTAAACGGTTTGAATGTATCATCTGAGTCAATCTGCATAACTGCCCTATTATCTGTCATTGCATTTTACAGAACCCGGGCTGTCTGGCTCCAGAGCTGGTGCTATTAGTCACTAAACGATGCTGATGACAATGATGATGATGGAAGAGATCATGATAATGGTGCTGATAACGTAAGGCATCTAGTAGAATGTCTGGCACATGGCAATTGCTCAGTAAATGCTTGCTATTATTAAAATGCTTGCATATTTGGAGAGATGGTAGCTCTATATCCGTTTTAGGTTCTCCTCCAAGGATTACAACATTTTTATTCCCTTTCTTATATCTTAAAACTCTTTCTTGCTATTATTTAAGCCTAGTTTCTCTTTTTCAGATTTCCAGGGAAGAAGAGAAAACGTCCTTGAAATAATGAGTTACTCTATTTGAGGATATCTAGAAAGTTATTAACCCCGATCCCCTTATGGTTTTTATATAGGTGCCAATTTCTTGTTTTCCATCGTGTTTGTTTCTTTTCTTTGAGCCCTTCACAGTTTTCTTTCACATCTCTCTTTGAGGATGGAAAGCAAAACTGGACACTGTTTCTGATACTGGTCGCATCACTGTGGGCTTTAGCAGAAGTCATTCCTTAATGGTAACCTTAACTCTAACCCAGGCTTAACGGGTGTCCTACTTGAAGAAGTCACAGTAGTAGGTCTACCTTTTCTTCCTTTGGCTGATCTGGTGAACATAGTATCATTTATCTTAAAGGGCTGATGTGAGGATTAAATGTGGTGATGTTTATAAAAGTAACTAAAGCCTGGTGCCCAATGAACACCAATCAAGACATGAACTAATACCAGATGAGGATTCTCATTCCTTCAATTAAAAATGTGTTCTCACATTCCTCTCTGGTACTGCCAATAATCTAATGGCCTATTTGTACACAGGGTAACACTCAATGTTGTCTGCATGTAATCATGGAAACCAGGGCCAGATTGTGATCTGGTCTCTGTGATTTTTTTAAAAAAGATTTATTTATTATTTATTTGAGAGAGAGAGAGAAGAGAGAGGGAGAATCTCAAGCAGATGCCCCGTTGAGTGTGGAGCCTGGTATGGGACTGGATCTCAAGACCCTGAGATCATGACCTGAGCCGAAATCAAGAGCTGGACGCTCAACTGACTGAGCCACCCAGGCACCCCAAGGTCTCTGTGGTTTTGATGGCCTTCTCCTTTGCCACCGTCCCCTACCACACACAGGCTCTTCTCAGTCCCACTGAACAACCTGCACTTGTACATCTTGTGTCCTATGTCTGGAACGCCCTGACTCCTCAACCATCTGGAAAGTCCTCAGCATCTTTCAAGTGTGAACTCAAGCATTACATTCTCCACGAAGCCCTTCTTCGTTCATTCCGTAGCATTGTGCACATACTTCTCTATAGAATCTAAGAAGTCATCTGCCTATTTGTCTTTGAGTTCCTTCTTTGAGGGCAGGGGCTGCATTTTATTTTTCTATCCCTAATGTCTGGAGTGCATCAAGAACTTAAGAAATGAATGACTGACTAAAGCACTCATTCTTCAGTCTTAGCATGAGCACTGCCTCTCATCACCCTTATCTCCTGTGAACCACTTTGGCTCTTTTTCACCTTTTGCCTTGCCCTGGAGATCACCCAGAAGTTGCCCTCAATGCCCAGGGTGATAAGCACTGGTAAAGTGAGTGTCTTTACTGGAAAAAAGTAAAGTGAGTGTCTTTACTGGAAAAAAATCCAATCATTCCATGTTACTTTGTTCACACAATTTGCCTATCGATTTTTTTTTTTTTTAAGCAAATTCTCCAAATAGCAGATCTTTGTTTGGGAAATACCGAAGCATCTTAATCCACATTTTAAGGGGCAAGAGAAGTATTAACTGCTTCTGAGACAACCACGGTCTAAAACTGAAAAATGGCAGGCAAAGCAGGGGCAGGGGGAACATAGGAGGAGACGCCAGGAGACCCAGAGAATGCACAGTCTGGATGACCCAAAATGCTCTTCTGTCTCTATAGTCCATGACAGTAAAATGATTTGTAGGAAGAGAATTCTATCTGTGAATTTCTAGTTAAGGTGGGATGCTCATAGATCTTATATGAGGAAATCAGGAAATCTAGTGTCTTCTAGGGTTACTGGTCAAATTATTGCTTCCTGGACAGGATAGGTGGGGTCAAATATTCTTCCTTGGGGAACTCACCTGAGAAGGCCATGGAGCGATCCACAGTCTTACTCAAACATTTTGGCATTAATATTTTCTGACTGGCTTAATAGGGTTTGGATAACTTTCTCTAATAGTTCTGGGATGGGTCCAACTTTGGGCCCAGATTATTTTCTTAGTCCACTGTTGGAGGATTACCTGTAAATTATCCAGGATGACTCGGAGTGAGTGCACCTGCCGTCGAACAGCACCTGAGAACCTTTCATACGTTGCGGCATCATACTCACTCATTTGGATCTCCTTTAACCTGAAACCAGAAGGGGTAGAAAAGATAATAGCTGAAATCCTGTACATGTGGTCTTTTACTTCCATTCATCTGCTGCTAGAACTCTAGCAAGGTCCTTGGTAACTGAGGTTGCCTTGGAGGAGAAAAGGCAAGAAGTAATGTCTCCAGCTAGGAGTTTCAAAGGAAGAAGATGTCTAGCGGTGGGCTGGTACATGGTGAACAAGGAGCCTTCTAGAACAAACAAAACAAACTGAACCAATCAAACAAAAAGCCCTGATGTATAGTATTTGCTGATTTCTACAGTGTAAATAGTCCCCTCGTGATCAATTCCAAGCTACTAACAGTAAGATCACCGAGCACTGACTTGGAAAGAAAGGTGCACAGTTGGCCCTCATGAACCCGTGAGTCAGCTCTAGAGCAAACTGTTGCCATATCCCAAAGACCTGTCACGATGTTGGCAGCTGGTCAGTTCACGGGGCAGGTTCCTAGAAGAGTTCTGTGGGCTGCTTTCAGAGACCAAGGGCAGGTATTTGGTTGACTAACATTAACAGCTCAGGCCCAAAGAATGTAATTTAATGTGTTGCTTTGTAGGATACAAGAGTTTTCTGAAGTTGCTGTGTGCTTTTAACAGGATGATTGTGTTTTCATATGATTGTGGCTTCGAAGTCCTTTCCTGCTAGTGCAGTGCTCCTTTTGATCGTTCTTCCTCATTAGCTTCCACTGCAGCCCCACCAGTGTACTTAGAGACCCCTGAACACGGCACAACCCCACCTCTCAGAGCTCCTGCCTGGGCTGCTCCCCCTCCAGGAACTTCCCTTCTCTGCCTCTTTGCCTGTAACTCCCACTTTCTCTTCAAGAGTCAAATCAATGAGGACCACCTCGAGGAAGCCTACACTGATCCCAGGTCTGTCTTCTTTGCTCTCAGAGCACGTTGTGCTTCTCACTATCAGAGCATTTCCTCCCCCTGCTATGCCCATCGGCTGCCTGTCTCCCCAACTAGGCTCCTTTATGAGAAGGATTGAGTCTCATTGTTATGTGTACAGTGCCCAGCATGGTACCCGGCACTTAATAGATGCTCAAAATGGAATGAAATGAATGACTGAAATAAAAATAAGACTCAGGATTATTTAAAATGCAGTATCTTAAACCAGTCATAAGGAGAAGGTTCATTCACTGAGTGAGGCTCTCTTGGGTTTTACAGGGTTGTATCCATAATATACTAACTTGATCAAGTGTTTCTGTAAGTTTCGATAAATGTAAAGGCGCTCATCCTCAGATAGGCACTAATGAATGTACATCAGCAGAGCCTAGCAATAACAGCACAGTCTTCTAAACTGCTGTGCGCACACACGCATGCATGTATGGGTGTGTGCGGTGTTGGGAGGTATGGATCCCAGATCCATAGCTGAAACTCTTATCTCAAATACAGATTTATCTTCTTGGGAACAGAAACCCCAAATGCTGAATGACAGTGAATGGTCTCTATTCCTCCATGTCAGGCCAAGCGCCGGGGAGAATCCAGCCAACACAGGGCAGAATGTTGGGAGGCTTGTCAGAATCACATAACGTTAGGCCCACACTGCCAGGGGCAGATCTGCAATTCCTGCCCTGCCACCTGCAGGGGTTGGCTAATACCAACTCAGCTGTCAAGATTCCGCTTGAAGTCTTGCTTGATCCCTCCAGTAAAACTGATCATTCCCATTCATGAATCTTCTGTAGATATCTACTATGAAACCTCTGCACATTATGGCTTTCGCTAGAAATGTCTATTTCCCTCTATCACAGTGCTTTTCAAACTTTATTTTCCACACAAGGAAATATGCTTTACACTGAGATCCAGTACACAAAACACATATGCACGTGTGTTTGTATAAATTAAACCAAAAATTCAATGAAACATACATTTACTACATATGATTTACTACATGGATATTTTCTCTTCTATTCCTCTGGGAGAAGAAGTAGTTTTATTTTTTCTTTGAATCTCCAGTACCTACCACAATGCCTGGCACATGGTAGCACTCAATAAACACTGTTAGATAACACTTTGAAAACACTGACTATCAAAAGGTAAACAATAGCTGCATGGTGTTTCCCAAGGTGACATGCCAAGGGGCCCTTCTAAATCTAATTTACTCTCTGTTCTGAAGAACAGCTAGGAATACGTGCACAGGACTTGACCTCCCAACAATACCTCGTATGTTTGGTTTTGGCAATCTCCTAAACCTCTCTATAAATTTTCATTAGATTAAGTTATGTCTCAAGTATCAAGGCTGACAGAAGCTGGGCACCATGAATATTGCAGGATATGCTACTTCCTCCCTTCATACACAGGAAGCTAATATGCTCTTTTCCAAAGAAGGGGGATTAGTACTTTTCCAAAGGGAGGTTAGAAAAAAAAATGTGGATACAGCTTGTCCTTAGCAGGAGGAAAAATACATACACGCACGGGCACACACACGCATCAAGAAAGGAATCAGGCAGTTGGTAGGTCACCTTGGGCAGACTGGTCTTTGTAGTGAGATCAGAATCAGCTCCATTTATAAGGCTACTTCTGGCACGATCGTATTGCACCCAAAAACACACCACATGCTGTTTTAATTATGAAGAAATCTGGAAACCATATTCCAGGTTGTGTCAGCTTTCAGAAAGATCACCTACAAGGTGTTCAAAGCTGATAAATTCTGAAAGATGAAGACTGACGCAGGGAATGGGGAAAGAAAATAGGAAATTTTAGCCTTTGGATCAGATAAGCTTCCTGGTGCTAATACTCTCAAAGCCCACAAGACTAGCTGGAAATATGTCTTTTTGCTGCTTTAACCCTGATCAAAACTGCAGGGCACAGCTGCTTCACATCCTAGTAATCTATGTGGACTAACTGCATTTTGTTGGCACAGTATACTTTTAAAGGGTGTATTTATTGTTATGTAAGAGTCTGGGAATTTTGGTTCTCATTTTACTTTTCTTATAGGTCAGGCTTAAATATTATAATTTTGGACCAGTTATGAGGAAAACAAACCTAAGCTGAGATCTACTGTGTAAGACTGATTCGTTTTACAAATGCTAGTAGGTATACCCTCCATTAGCTGACGCCTGCCTCGAACGCCCTTTTATTTATTTATTTACTTTTAAAGATTTTATTTATTTGACACAGAGAGAGCAAGAGCGAGCGAGAGAGAGAGAGAGCAAGCACAAGCAGGGGGAATGGCAGGCAGGGGAGAAGCAGCTCCCCACTGGGCAAGGAGCCCAATGCGGGGCTCGATCCCAGAACCCTGGGATCATGACCTGAGCTAAAGGCATCGGATTAACCGACTGAGCCACCGAGGCGCCCCTCGAACACCCTTTTAGGCATGGAAAATACCTCACCATCAATCTCATTCATGTTTTATTGGTTTAATGTTTCTGTCCTGCTTTCTGCATGTCTTATGCTTGTCTACCTCTGTTAGTCTTCCCGAATCAATCCTTTTTTTCAAAGTTTTAATTTAAATTCCAGTTAATTAATATACAGTGTAATATTAGTTTCACGTGTAAAGTATCAACCAATTCTTGATGTATAGAAAGAGGTACAGAACTGGAATTCAGATACAAATGAATGCTAACTAGAGGCTATTTTGATGATGACAAGAGCCTACCAGTAGTATTAGGCTCTTTAAGGCAATACGGGGGACCTCCAGGCTGATGGATGGGTCTGGCTGTCACTCTGGTTTCAGCCAGTTTCTTTTTTTTTTTTTAAGTTTTTATTTTAATTCCAGTTAGTTAACATACAGTGTTATATTAGTTCTGGGTATACAATATATATTGATTTAACACTTCCATACATCACCTGGTGCTCATCACAGCAAGTGCCCTCCTTAATCCACATCACTCATTTCACCCATCCCCCCACCCAGTCTGGTTTAGCCAGTTTCTGAACTAAGTATCAGCCAGACTCTGAATAAAGCATTGGTATTCATGTGTGCATTATTCATTCCACACGTGTGTATGAGTGTTTGCCATGCACTGGGTTCTGGGATAGGTGCTGGGATGTATTAGAGAACAAAATCCCCTGCCCTCAAGGGACTAAAAGTCAGTGGAGAAGCAATCAACTCTTCATACAAATAATAATACAGTGGGAAAGAGTGATAAGAAGTGTGGAGAAAAGGTAGAGGACACTATAAAGCATAAATGGAGGGACTTGACCTCATTCTACATATGCTGAGAGTTGCAAAATAGCTTTAAAACAAACTATTTGATGATAGTGAAGAATTATTACTTTTTAAAGATACGATAGTTGAATTGTATGTTTTTTAATTTTTTAAAGGGTTCTTATCTTTCAGAGATATACTCTGAAATATTTACAGTGAAAAGATAGGACATCTTGGATTAGTTTCAAAACAACGTAGGGATGGAGACTGGGAGTGGAGCCAAATTTTTCTTCTTGAAGCTGGGAGAACAGGTCCATAGGGTTCTCTCTCTGCTTCTCCCTCTTTTTATTTATGTTTGAAAAATTTCATAATAGGGCGCCTGGGTGGCTCAATTAAGCATCTGCCTCCGGCTCACGTCATGATCTCAGGGTCTTGGGATCAAGCCCCGCATTGGGCTCCCTGCTCAGCGGGGAGTCTGCTTCTCCCTCTCCCTCTACTGCTCCCCCTGCTTGCTCTCTCTCTCTCTTATAAATAAACTCTTTAAAAAGTTTCATAATAAAAAGTTAAAGAGAATCTTCAGCAGTACTAAATTGGATACTCACCAAATAGGAGTTATTTACTACATGAAAGTAGAAAGCACCCTCTTTGCTGTGTTTTGCTATGCCCTGATTTTCTCAGAATTTCCATGTGTTTTTATTTCTTCCCCTCTTTTTTCATACTCTTGCTCATTTCCTGTCTTTCAACCACCTTATGGTCTTCTCTTTTACTTGGACTAGATTCTTCTCTGCAGTAATTAGCAGAGGTGTATGGTTTTCTTACTCCCTTCCCCATTTCTTCCCTTTCCTCTCCCACAGACACTAAATTTAGTTGCCTTATTATCACAAATGCTCCTTGACTTCTTTCCCCTGCACGGTGGTGGTGAACAGAACCAGGTCTCTTACCCCTATTATGGAAATCAGAGAAGGGGTTGCATACTCGTACCCAAGCACTTCTGAAAGGTCTTTCTGCCTCCCCACGAACTATGTGTGTCAAAGCACGCTATTTGTCCACTTGTGCAAAAACTGAGACCACTCTGAGCATGGCAACCTAGGAACTCAGTAGTCGGGGAGGGGAGAATGAGGCGTATCTCATGTTTGGGTTCTTTTCCTAAGTGGATGTTTCGTTGTTTATATGGAAGGTTGAGCAGTCTTTGAATCCTAACAAGATCTTTCATACAGCATTCCTCCCACCTTTTTTGGAGAAGGTGAAACTGCTTTCATTTCTAACATAGTTATCTGTCCCCTAACTTCTTTGAGAGGAGGAAGAGAGGCAAGTCACCTATCTCCATGCAAGCCAATTTGGTCACAGTGAGGATAAATACATTGTTCCAGGGCTCCTGGGAAGTCAGCAGAATGGCTAGGAGGGACACTTTTGCCTTATTTACCTGCTGGGGACATGAGGCTCCTACTGCTCACAGGCTTTCCTGAGGGTGTGGCAGGAGGGGCCTGCATTCTTGTCCCTATTGTTCTGTGCTGTTTACTTGCAGGATGTGTAAGCACAGCGTGTAATGTAATACCAGATGTTCTACGTGGGAGGAACTTCATAACTCACACACACACACACACACACACACACAAGCGTGCTTTTTTCTAACGGCACCCAGCCCCTTCCATTGAGCACAACAATGTAAAGCTGCCTCCCAAATCACTACCAATTCCCTCACTCCTAAAGGAGGTACTGCCGGTCCTTTGGTATTTTTGGCTTTTAGCTAAAGAACACATGTGGATGTCTAGTGAAAGCATCATGTGGATTCTTATTTTTTAGATGGTTCCAATCAAAGTGGCCCAGATGGGTTCCGGATCATCTAAAAGCCACAGGCTCGCTGGCCTGGATTTCAAGGCCTCCACACACTGGCAGGGACTCCACATTCAACCTCCCTCCCCACCCACCCAGCTGGTACCCTTTCTGCTGGATGGGCAAGCTGGCTCTCTCCGCCACAGACACTGTGCTCATCCTGCTCATTTAGGTTTCCCCTCCTGGAAGATCCAAACCCTGGCTGAGCTCAGGCCCTACCTCACTGACTTATCCTTGTCTACACCAGCAGGAGGCATGGCTTCCGTACCATGACTGCAGCACTTAAGGAGTGTGTGTGAGTGTGTGAGTCTGAGTGTGCGTATGCGTGTTTACGGGTCCTGTCCCCACACCCATCTACAAGATTCCTGAGGGCAGGAAGGGAACACTGCCTAGAGTTTTCTAAATTCCCTTTGGGGCCTAGGAATGGATGTGGACGGAGTGATTTGAACTTCAATTTCTCTTAAGAGCGGTCTCTTTGGTTTTCGCTTCTAATGGGCTCAGTTCCTTTTTCTACTCAGCCACGTGTGATCAATGCATTGAACTGACTGCATCAAGCAGAGAACGAGGCCTTATATTCCCTGGGCTGTCTCTGCTGGGGAGGTGGGCGCTATGGGTCTCAGTTTGTGCTGTGCCAGGTGAGTGGTGACCCACTCACCGTTGCTGAAAGGCCTTCTGGCCCATCTCTCTGGCAGCTCTCTTCACCTCCTCGGGAACCGCGTCCTTCTCAGCCTCCGACACCTGGTACACAGTATGGCCTGCGTCCAGCCGGTATGGACCTCCTTTGCCGCCCAGACCTGCGGTGTCTCTTCCTCCTGGAAGGAAACCGTGAAAATCCAGGTGGTAAGTCTGATCCAGGCCGCAAGACAAAAGTCAGATCATGGCTTAAAAGCCATCCCGTGAAGCATGTTAACTGTACCTAATTAGTAATTAAATATTCAAATGACCTTCTTCTGGAAACAAAGGGTACCCCCCTGTTTAGGTGCCTTTTCTCTTCTCCATCCGCCAAAGTTTACCCATATTCCAAGGGTCAGTCCAAATCCCAGGACACCTCATCTGATAACTCTACCTCATAGGGATCACTCCTGGCCACTATTTACTACCCTTTAATATTTATTTTTTTCTTTTCTCACCAACCATATGATGGGTGGGATTATATCTTATATATTTTTATACCTTTGTACCTATAAGAGTGGCTTGAACTCCATGGATAACTTGGTACATATTTGTTAATTAAATGAGCAACACTCCTCGTCCCTCACATGTTACCTTATTTTTCCCTAAAATAAGAGAAAGACAGAGAGGATAGAGGATACAGTCAGCTTTGGGTACTGTCAGTTTCAGAACAGTTTTTCCAATATAAACCCAAGTCTGCATGCTTATAAGTGTACACTGTGCAATACTGCGTAAACTGTTTATGTTGTAAATATAAATTAAATGCCTGGAAGACCAGGTGAGGACCTTGGCTAGCTAGAGAAAGCTTGCCTTATCTCAATACATTCAAATTATTTTAAAATACTGTGTTGACCCCCAAAATACATATATTGGCTAGATTTGGCCCCGAGGCTACCAGTTTATTACCTCTTCTTTATAATGATTAAAATACTAGCAATCAGTTTCTTTCATTCATGCATACATAACTTGGGCACTTAGAAGAGAACTCAACATCGGAGAGAAAGTATCGTATCATATCATATCGTATACTAGTGTTATATAGCAGAGCATCGTACAGTTAAACTGGACTGCGTGAGTTTGCATCCTGCTCCCATACACTATGTGTGTGTCCTTGAAGGAAGTTCCTGAACTTCTCTGTGTCTCAGTCTCCTCAGCTGTAAAATGGAGATACTAATATGATTTACTTCTTGGCACTGTCATGAGGCTATGATGCTTAGAACAGTATCTGGTGCAAAATAAGAACTACCATGATTATTTAGACAACTTCCGGTCACAGAATGAGAATGAGGTCATTTCTAAGTTGCATAAAGTGGAAATTTTGAAAGCTTTTAGGTTTTGGTTAAATGATGTTACATTTATCTTTTCTCCCTTGGAGCCTTAATTGGTGTAATAAACTAAAAGTAAAACTCAGTATGCACTGCTTCCCTTACCAGGGTCCAGGCAGGTCACTTCCTTTTGGGAAATACCACGAGAACAACCTATTAATGATCATATGTTTACCCTTCGATTTGAGCACATCTGATTTCACTCTTATTTAGAAATTGGGGGTGGAAAACTCCTTCTTAGACATGTGTGATTCCTGGCTCTCACTCAGGGACAGCCTGGAGGCAAAGAGGACCAGGAACTGGACAATGACAATGAGCTCCAGAGGCAGAAAAGCTGTTTCTGTGACCAGATTCCCTTCCTATAGGAAGTTCTTCTTAGGCATGGGTGGGTCACAGATTCAAGTGGAACACTTCCTGGGTGCTGAGGTAACATCAGTCTTGGTGAAGAGGAAAGTACCCACAACTGTTCAGAGGCTGGTATGAGCGAGGCTCAGCATGAGTCACAGGAACCCTCGGGAAGGTTGCACCAGGGTGAAGAGGGCATGAGCGGGGAGCTCTTCATGACCTCTGCTTCTGAGAGCCTTTAATTTGTACTACTTAGGGCGCCTGGGTGGCTCAGATGGTTAAGCGTCTGCCTTTGGCTCAGGTCATGATCCCAGAGTCCTGGGATCGAGCCCCACATCCGGCTGCTGACTCAGCTGGGAGCCTGCTTCTCCCTCTCCCTCTCCCCCTGCTCGTGCTCTCTCTCTCTCTCTGTCTCAATGAATAAATAAAAAAAAAATCTTAATTTGTACTACTTAAATGAAAATGCTGGTCAGAGGTTCTAGACTTCAGGGCATAATCTTGAAGCTAATCCTGGACACCCTAAATCAGCTCCGAAGATATGGGAGAACACGCAAGGGAGGTGCTCTGATGATGAAAGAGGGATCAAGTGACTTGGGTCAGACTAAGTTCCACATAGAGAATTCTGAGGGAGAATGACAGACATAAAAAGAATTTGAAGTAAAAAAGATTCGATAGAAAAATAAAGGCCGAGGGAAACAAAAACATCGTCTTCAGTCTGGACAGAGGTGAGCTAGTAGATTCAAATGGAATAAAAAGTGAGAATCTCCGCTCCAGAGTAGTCCACCGCTGGGAAAAACCTACATCTGGCCAACTCGTTCCACAATGCATTCCATATGGATTAAATCTTGCTGGTTTGACACTAATTTCAAGATCAAAGGACATTTCTAAAAATATGCTTTCTTTAAAGCTGATGCTTGATGAATAAACAGAATAGGCAAGAAGTCTCCAGGCCTATTTGATAGCACATTGTCTCAGCACAGAAACCCATTTCCTCCCGAGGCTGTCAAGGCCAAGAGGCACACAGCGTCCTCGGGGAAGGTGAAGCACGGAGCCCGTACCAGAGCGGCTCATGGCCGAGATACGATCAGACAGTGCCCACACAGTCTGGCCCTATTCCTGCAGCCCAGCAGATGTGTGTGCCCCAGCGGCCGCAGGAAAGAGGAAGACAGCAGTCATGGGAACAATGCTCCTGTCAGGCAGCCAAGAGGAAGGAATGGACCAGAGCCATCAGTTCAAACTGCAGCCCACTCTCTTATCTCAAAACCCTGCATCCTCAACATACTCAGATGGGGAAGGCAAAGCCCATTTCTCTTCCAAGTCGGCTGGTCAAGAAAGAATTTACGATAGATTCCTGGCGTGATCCCAATTTAAAAGAAGGGCTTAACTTTTTTAACGAACACATTCTTCAGACCAGGTCGTGTGCTCAGCACTTTATAATCACAAGTTCATGTAATCCACACCACAACCTTGTCAGGCAGCTAATATTTTCCCCTTTTCCTGATGTGGAAATGCTGGGAGTGTCAGAACTGTCTTTGGTCCCAGGGTGGCAGAGTCTGTGGGACTCCAAATGCCAGTTTTTCCATGTCTTGACGTCATGCCGGGACGCAGGGCAAAAGTACAGAACAGCTGACTAACGGGGGAGGCAGAGAAGGCAAGTGGTCCCTGAGCCTTCTCAGGGGGGTGTGTGGTTTCCGCAGGCTCGGGAAGTCTCGGGACGCTCGACCCAGGAGGATGCCCGTGCTACCAACCTGTTCCGCCAGCCCACGTATTGCCGCCCACATGGGGCATGTTCTTTGGGTCCTCCTTCCCGTGTTTGGGGGAGCTCACGTCTTCACCGCTGTCTCTGTTGACTGTAATCTACAAATGAAGAATTGAGACATTATCACTCTCTCATGACCAACACCAGAAACTGCAGGACAGAAAGAAGAATTCTTTTCTCCTAAATCCTTAAGGTATCTTATAACCTCAGGCCACAGGACACAACAGATGCTGTTAGTGTCTGGCAAAGAATTTTATCAGAGTTAACATCCATTTGGTTGGGAAGGAGACATTTAATTTTTTTTAAAAATTCCTTAAAAAGAAAAGAAACTAGACTGAGTTACAGTTTCAGAATTTTCCTGGTGCAGATCCTGCCTCAAGCGTTTACACAAGGAACACCACCTACCAGAAGCAGGGAGAGTGGATCTCACCAGAGACCGACACTCTCTAAACAGTTTAAAAGGATCACTGCCTGGCTGTTCCAGCTGAGTAACAGCAGATATACATCTACCTATTTAATTTTTGAAGAAATCCCAGTCTTCTGAGAAATACTTTGTATAAAATAGATGGAAAAGAAAAATAGAAAATGTATCTATGTATGCTTCAGTGACAAAGTTATACACACAGACACGAAAGACTGCTTATTTATTTTCCGGACCCTCTCTAATTTTATTATGGTATTTTGTAGCTTTCCTAATTCAGCTTTATTTTAAAACTGGAGTTACCGTTCCTGCAATGGCAAACAGAATAAGCTGCATTTTAGCCCTCCTCTGTGAAAGCCTGTGGCTCACTGGTCCCTAATTTCATTCAGCACAGATTCACCAAAATGACTGGTAATCACCCAAGAATTCCAATCCTACTAAGTTAGTTCAGTAGATATCATTCCACAATAAAAAGAACTCAAAGCAGTCCCACTTCATGAATCCTATGAGCCGGCTGTCAAATGTAATGATTTTCAGGGCAGACCAGATCAAATATCCATTTATTTGTCCAGTAAGACTTATAGATGATGTACTGGGAGGACATCATACGAAGTACCACGGGGCCTACGAAAGCCATAGAGGATTGGTCACTGCTCTCTAACTGCTGAGGGTAGAGCAGGGCGCTTGCAGATGGACCAGAAGCCAGATGCCAGATCAGTTTTTAGAGCTGACCCACTCCTTGTTAGTGCCTGGACTTCATTCTGGATGTTGGATTAATGAAGGTAGGCAAGTAATTTGCAGTCTTTGCAAATAAAATGGCTATTAAGAATGAATTCAACAATAAAAAAAAGAAATAAAAAATAAAAAAATAAAAAACATTTTTATTTTTCAAAAAAAAAAAAAAAAGAATGAATTCAACATACAAACCAATATCCCTGATGAACATGGATGCAAAAATTCTCACCAAAATACTAGCCAATAGGATCCAACAGTACATTAAAAGGATTATTCACCATGACCAAGTGGGATTTA
>NC_138371.1:127947957-128014914 GCF_054177405.1 Leptonychotes weddellii | reverse complement strand
GTTTAAAAGAAAATGTTTCTTTAAGTGATAAATAGCATTGCAGTGAATCCGTGAACCCCTACAGGGGACATGCTGGAATATGTGGCCAGACAGGCACACTGGTATGGATTCTATGCTGCGAACATCCAGAGGGCAGGGCTAGGTCATAGCCTCTTTGTGTCACCTTCGGCACCTGGCACAGCCTCTATGGTCATTTCAAAGCTGCAGGATGGCTCCACAAGATATTCTTGTGGTATACATGCCACACGAATATCTAAAAACCTGATAATCGCTCTCCTGGGACTTAAGGAGGCAGGTTGCAAAGCAGGAACTTTGGGGTAGGAGAAAAGAATACTACTGGATCTTGCTTTTTGTGAAACATTCTTCTAACTTTACTTGTGCCTACTATGTGAGCAACGGATTAAGACCACTAAACACCAATGGGTAAAACTTTCTAATGAAATTTGGGCATAGTTATATGATGCAAATTATGTTATGTATCATGGATACTGAGCTACATAGTAATTAGATACAAACAAATGATTCCTAGTAATGACTATAATTAATTAGGGGCTTATATAATCAAACACAAGTGAGTTTGTCATCTTCTCCTTTGCGTTAGTTTTCCAGTTTTTTTCAACGGTTTCCATTTACACCCCGAAACTCATACCCTCCCAAAGACAAAAGGATGCCATCCCAGCAAGTTCCCTCTGTGCTTGCCTCCTGAGGTTCCCTCTCTCCCTGCACCTTGCTCTGTGACCTGGATCTGAGGATTCTCCCAGCAGCTCCAATTCTTGTGAAGCCTGGAGGTCAAGGGCAGGAGGCAGCACGGACTCGGGGCATGAAGTTGTGTGTTTCTAGGAGTGCCGCGACAGGGTCATGGGCAATAAAGGGGATCGCCCAGGAGGGAGAGGAGAGAGCACACTCCAAAGAGACTCTAACCCAGGGCCTCGGGGCTGACCTGGGGTGAGTGGGGGGGCAGCCAATCCTTCCTCTGTGCCCCCCCGGGGCTGGTACTGTCTTCTATTCATGACAGTAATTCTTCATGATACTTAGGAATGTTTTCTTGTCGGTTTCCTTCATCATTGTATTCCCGGTCCCCATGCAGCGTGCCGTTCAATGTGCGGTTATGCGAGGTCGCTTAACGGAACCCTGGCTTTAAGAAGTGTATTTATACCCTGCTTTTGACTTACTTTAACAGGGTTTAATGTCATTTTTCGGGGATGAGTCAGTTGAATGTAGAGAGTAAGTTTAATGTTGAGGCATGTGTAAGAGAGATGTGATATGAAGGAAGGTGCCTGCAAGGAGGTGAGCGGTGTCTGAGGGGATGGGGGTACACCTCCGAGGGAGCGTGGGCTCGGAGCTGAACTGGGATTTCAGCCCCGTGGGGCTCCAAACTCACTCTGTGACACTCGGCAAGTCATTTTAACCTTTTGGGCCTTAGTCTTCTTGTCTTCAAAATGAAAAACCAGATGAAATTCTTTCTAGCTCTATGTTCTTTACTTGGGCCCTTATCTACATTTATCTCGGTTCTAGTTTATGAGAAATATAAGCTGTCACCAGGGATCAATTTGACTAAAACCAGAGTTAAGTGTAAAGAATATTTTGGTAGAGTCACATAAACACTTGGCTTTTCTTCAGATGGGTTCACTAAGATTTTTAAATTAAAAAAAAAATTTTTTTGAGAGGCAGCTTGATGTCATGGAAAAACCATTTTACTGGGAATTAGAAGGCTGGCTTTTGACCCTGGTTCTGGCACTAAATGGCAAAATGGTTCTGGCTAAAGTTACTTATTTTCTCTTAGCTTTCTTCACCCAGAAAATGAGGAGGTGACTGGCAGAAATGTAATTCAAGTGCATTACATGGTTATTCTGGTTGATAACATTTTATAGAGTATAATATGGAACCTGAATGCTGGTCTAACCAGAATTCCAGCACAAATTTGTGGCGGGGGGTGGGGGGTGGGGGAAGGAGTGTGTATCTCACACCAGGGATAGGGAGGTACAGACTGTGCCTCATGGAGTAGGGATGGGAAAGTGTAAGGGTGCCACACTTGAACTCCCATGGTGGAAGGGAAGAAATAATACTTAAAATGGAAAACCAAGAAGAAACAGAAACATGTAATTGAGAGATAATGGGGGCAAAAAAATAAATCAGCAAAAGGAGTTGAAAGTGTTTGTCTCTGAACTGTTTTTCATAACAAGTCTTTTGAAAATTTTTTAAAAAGATTTATTTATTTGAGAGAGAGTGAGCGAGTGAGCAAGGGATGGGGGTGGGGGGGCAGAGGGAGAGGGAGAGACAGTCCCAGGCAGACTCCGTGTTGAGTGTGGAGCCGGACACAGGGCTTGATCTCACGACCCTAAGATCACCACCTAAGCCAAACCAAGAGTCGGACACTTAACTGACTGCACCACCGTGGTGCCCCAAGAGTCTTTTGAATTTAATTTTAAAACCATATATAACTTAGATGTACCTTCAATTGCCTCCCTTTCATCCTTTCCTGTCAGACTGCCTCCCTGCCTGTAGTAGTTTTCAGCAAGCACAGACCATCAGTGGGCCCTCCTCTAGATGCTAAGGATACAAAGACTCCTGACTCAGTTCTGTACCCTGGGGAGTTTTCACCGGCGGGTAGGAGGAGGTGGGTCTGTTCTTATTAATCAGTGCAGAGAGTGGGTGGAGTGCCATGCCAGGGGTAAGCACAGTGTGTCAGTGGAATATACTGAAAGGGCTCCTGAGGATGGGGGTCAGGACAACTATTGGGGAAAGTTTCCTGGAAGAGGTAATGCCCACGAAGAATCTTGAGGGAAGCTGTTGTTCAGTACAGGAGGCTGGAGGCTGGAGATTTCAGGCAGAAAGAACAGCAGTTGGGGTGCTGAATTGAAAAGAAGGGGGTTAAGTGATAGTTGGCATGGGGAGCCCTTTGTCTGTGCTCACACAGCTCTTGCTACAGCACCCAGGAAAATCTACCCGCATAATACATATTCACTGCGGGTTGTGATGATGAAACACCTCATCCTAGAGCCCACCCATGCTGCCAAATCTAAGTAGAATAAACTAATCGCTGGCCCATCTGGAAGAGCTACATTCTGGTAGCTTCCATTTTATTTTGGAAGCACAGGACTAGAATATTGTCTGAGAATATGGGAGAGAGTAGCTTGAAGTTTGAGGAAAGTAGAGGCTGTATGAAAGTCACTCTGGAGATAGGCTGAAAAGACTTATTTTTTTTAATCTCAAAAGAATTTTAAAATTTCCAAACATGTTCCTTTAAATGGAAGTTTTGTGGAGTATAACCATCTGTTTGGAGATTAAGTATTAGATATGTTGGTTGTGGAAAAAAAGATAAGGAGGCTGGATTAGTGAAATCTACAGCTTTAATTTGGACAAACTGCAAGCATCTGGCCAGGAAGACAGCCATTCTGCAAATGCTACCTTCTAGAAGTTGTTCCTGAATTTCCCCAACAAAGGATGCTTTTATTCCTCCGGGCTCCCGCAGTACTCCTTCTCCACACTGTTCTCTGTGCCCTAACAGTCTGACAACCCATGTATGCCTGTCCACCTGCTGACCTCTTTGGGCACCGTATGGGCAAAAGGCCACAGCCCATAGCTTAACTGTACAGTGTGTCTTTCAATACATGTTTGCAACCTCTGAAATGGTTATGTAATCAAGAGGAAATGTTATCTGAGTTCTACAAATTGGCCTGATGTTGAGGCAGACTCTCATGGCATAACGTGAGGTATCTCTGTAAGAACAAAGGATTTCCAGAAACAGCAACATAACAAATGGGCGGGCCACGGCTTGGAAGCGATGTGCTCTTTACGTGGGTCATGTCGCCGCTCTATTTTACAATTTCAAGAGTCCGAGGTAGTCTAGCAAAGAAAATTCAAGGAAATGAAACAACTCCCTCCCCCTACTCCTATTCTTCTAAGATACAAAAGACAGATAATTATCTAAATTGTTTCTCAATATGAACAAAATGGAGACGTGACCTTTGAGTCTGTGACAAAGTCTATTCACGTCAGTGTTTTTAGCAGAAGCAAAGCCATGTCCAGGCTTAGAGAATGCGCACAGGAGCCAACTTTTGCTCTCCCTCATGTTACACAGACCATAAATAAATAGGCACAGTTTAACAGGCGGCCAGACCCACATGGCTTATACTCACCTTTGGGGAGTGATACAATTCTCCTGCCGGTAGACTTACATAAACTAAGATGCAGTGAATTTTTTAAGGATACTCCCTTTGCTCAATAAACCTGAATGTTTTAAACTTGAAAGATGGCTTGACTACGAGGGAAAAATAAATCAATCTGGCAAGAAAAAGCAATCATTCAAAGTGTTGGTAGATTAACTGAAACATAGAAGAGATCAAATTCAGTGATTTAAAAATCATATGCTTGCTAGCTAAAATCTCCATTTCTAGTTTTCTGCCTATTTTAAAGCACACTAGAGGAGCTTTAGCTAGTTATCTGGCTACTTCATGCTAAAACTGGACCTTCTCTCTTGTTTATATTCAAAACAGAAGGTAGAGTGAATTTCAGGGTCTGACGCTTCTTACAGATTTATCTATTGGTTGGTAGCAGTTATTATCAGATCATAAGTTAGTTAATATAGTTGATCATTCTGATGATGATGACAATCTTGGATTTTTGGGGAAAGTGACATTTCTAATTTATTGAAGCAAAGTATCCAAATAGTTAATTGCTTTATTCTGCTTAAAAAGAAAAAGACATAAGTTGACTATACTGGAATTAAAATAAAAAACTTGATGACAAAAACACGAGAAAACCACAAAAACAAAAAGGACAAGATAAACAAGAACAGTTTGGAGGAAGCAGTAGGGGAATGGGTCTGAGAAGTCCTCCTATCCAGTCCCGATCTCTGGATAACCACTGGGTTTATCAGCAACTTGCTAATACTGAATAGCACGTACATGCTCTGTTCTCAAGAACCCTCATTCTTTCCTCCGAGTTATATGTGCATATTTTAAAAGACTTTCAAACAGCAGCTTGAATGAAGACAAAGGATAAGAAGGAATAGTAGGGGAGTTATGTTGTTCGTGGACAAGATAAGGATAAAAGGTGAGGGGCACTTTCTGGGGGAAAGTACACACAGAGTGTACAAGTAGAGTAAGAATTATAGTCCTTTCAGAAAAAACGTAATCTTAAATATTTGTAAAACAAAACCAATTCAAACTAAAATATTAATTCTATGATGAACAATTAGGTTTCAAAGCATTTAGAAATTACAGGTTTTTGAGAGAATTACAATGCCAAAGTCAGGTAGATTATTTCACTTTGAAATCTCTTTAGAAATTTAATGTTTGGGGGACCTGGTTAGGGTCATGCATAGAAGGTCAAGTTTGTCAGGAATTCTGAATCCCTTTATGTGCACTGGCTCAGCTTTTGTGAAAAGAGTTATTATAACATCTATTTACTGGCGAGGGGCCAGTAATGCTGTGGTGCTGATTCTTAGTTTTAAGATGGCTGTTACGCTCTCTTAGTACTAAAAGAAAGCAATTTCCATCAATCTTGGGAGATTCTGACCATGGGAATTATGTCTTCCCTGGCAACTCCAGGATCTTAGGTCGTATTCATACTGTGTGGTGTTCTAGAATGCATTATAGGTTTATAATGCCAAGAAGACTTTTATTTAAAAACTCCATAAGTGGGAGGAGTGGGCAAAATCTTTTCTTGGTATGCAAATATGTTTTATATGATCATATGTTCTGGGTTTATATTTCCAAAATACCAGAGGAATCCTACAAAACTGCATTCTAAATAAAATAAAACAAATGGAAATAGAATGCCTAATAACCAGTTTATCATATGTCCTGCTGTGCTGGGACAGTCCCCAATTAACGCCTGTTGTCCCAGGGTAATTATTAATGGCACCATTTCCGTCTCGTAAGTGGAATTATACAATCATCCTATAATAACTGAGCATTGTACATGTAACCGAGCCCCTTGGAGGAGTTTATTACTCCACCTGGGTATTGAATTAAACTCTGTTTCTGGGCAGCAATTGCCAAGGGCAATACTGGGTTACACCCACCTTGCCATCTGATAGAAGAACGCGTACAAGTTTGTCTATAAAAATCTGTTTATTCCATGTCCATATTAATAGCAATTTTGCTGAATGCAGAAGTTCTTGAATTTTGAAATAAAAAATTTGAAGTTTTGAAATTGTCTTCAAAATTCAGGTAAGTTTTTGTGTATGTTTCTTCCAGTGCCTCTTTATGAAAAGTTAACAGACGAATTTCAGCCTTTTGAGGTAATTCTATAGGCTCTGGACTAAGCTGGTCTGACAGCTCTGGCCACTTAGCCCCAGATGCCACTCAGCCTCAGGTCAGTCCTGCTGTGGGTCCCCTCTCTTTTTGCACTTTACATCTTAACTGACCTTCTGACTTTTCCCTTGGGAACAAGCCCCTACCCTGAATCCCTTTTCTTGTAACCAGGTCCCAATTTGGTTTCCTACTACATGATTCTATGCTTTAGTTCCCCGCTGTGTCCTTTCTCTGGAGTTTTAGGGATCTCTTCGCTTGATCCTGAACCCTTCCTCCCTGGGCTCCCTGCCGTTGTCAGGCATCACACTCCCGATTCTCTCCTTCGCCTGTGTTCCTGACAGTAAGGCTAGACATTCAGGACTTCTCATCTTTGAATAGCTGGCACCTGGTACAGGGCCTGGAGCATAGGAGATTCTCCACAAACAGCTGTTAAGTGAATGAGGGATGAGTGAACCCTGCAGCTTTCTTCTCATTGACTGGAGCTGGGTTTCCTTCCAAGTACCACTTCCACCCTGGCTTTTCTCACTGTTGACAGGGCTCAGGGAGCGAATGTTGTGTGCATATATTACTGTTGGGTGAGACAAGACAGGCATGGAGTTTAAAGAATGCTGGGGCTTCTGTAGTTGGCGTGTCCCTTACTGGGCAGCTGCTGTCTCGGCTGAGGGAGTGTGAGTGGGGCTGGAGTTCACACGACCCGGCTCGTGTTGCTAGCACCAGGCACGGGAGGGCAGGCTAGAGAAAGAGGCTTTCCCCCTCCCCCCCCCCACTGGTTTGTCCAGAGAGGGCCCCTTGGCAATCCACCGTCCCCGGGGGAGAGCCTTTTCTCTACTTGTGTCCGGTGGCCCGGTGTGCTCGAAGAGGCACTGGTAGGACCATCACTCCCAGGGAGAAAGGTTTTATGTGAGTTTCAGCAAGTGCAGCTCTTAAGGAACAAGCACCTGTGAAGGAGTCAATCTACTATCTCCTTTTGCTTCTTATTGTAGGTAAAATCCAATCACTTTGCTAGAAAGTTCATATAGATAGATTTCATCAGAATTTAAAGACAAGAATTTCAGTATGGTAGCTGACTAACTCAGATGTTTTTATTGTGCCATTATATTAAAGTGTATTTTCCCCAGGAAAGTGACCCTTAGCCTTGGGAGAACCCTTGGAGGGCTCTTTGGCAGGATCGCCTCATAGCAGCCTCTAATCCACACATGAAACCTAGGCACGTTGCACGTGAAGAAAAGCAGAGTGTAGAGAGAGGTGGCTTGCCTGCCAATAGGTACTTTTCTAGGATGGTCAAATAGAAATGAATCTTAAGAGAGAAATGTATTACCGCTACTAAAAATGGCTTCTAATGTAGTGGTTAAGAGCAAAGACATGAACCAGATCACTTGGATTCAAACCCTGGCTCTTGACACTTACTAGCTGGGTAAGGTACCTCATCTGTATGAGGATAACCACAATATCTACCTCATAGGGTCACTGTGGGGGTTAAAAAAAAAACCTAATCACTTAGAACAGAGCCTGGCCACAGTGTTACATAGGTTAGTTATAATAACCATTGCTTTGTTTTCTGAGAGTGAAAAAGGTATTGCTTAGTATAAAATATTCATTTTTCAGTAGAGATGTGCCAGATATATATCAAGTTAATATCAGCATTGGGAAAAAGTAACTCAGGATTTTAATCAAGGATATTTTCTAAATTTAAGTTGAATGAGAATTCAATACTCTGTCCAATTCTTATACTAACACCCATGATCTGCTGTTCATTCATGACCTCATACAGGAAGTTCATTGTTGCTGCAAGTATTACAAATACCAAACTGATGTTTCCTAGTGCAGTGCTTTGCCCAGAATGCAGCAGGCCTCTTTTACAGCTCTGGCAGCTGGAATGAAAACTTGATTACTTCTGAGCTCCTGAAAACATGTTTACTCTCAGCTGCAAAAGATGTGACATGAAGGGGACTCAAAACATTTTCAGCCATGTAGCTGCTCCAAGCAAGACTTGAGAGAAATGGATACCTTAAAAAATGAGAATAAAATGGGGGCGGGGTGCCAAGGATAAGGCCATTCTTTGCCGACAAATTCCAAGTTAGGATTTGCACTTTATTATTATTATTATTTTTTTAAGTAGGCTCCATGCCCAGTGTAGAGCCCAATGTGGGACTTGAACTCACAACCCTGAACAAGATCTGAGCTGAGATCAAGAGTCAGATGCTCAACCAACTGAGCCATCCAGGCGCCCCAGGATTTGTACTTTAATGCACTTTACTTGTTTACTTGTTAGATTAAAAATTTTTTTTAAATCAGGTAATATTAAATGTGAGTTTCGCATTTACCTCATATTTTTCTGGTTGCATTTGTAAGAGCAAAAGGCATTTCCAACAATGCAAAGATGAAAATGTGTACCATTTTTCTTCCTGCTAAAACTTCTTATAGAATTTTCCTGATTTATATGTGTGAAATTGAACAAGGGTACCTACCTAATCTGGTTGCTGAAGAGAATTCATGCATTCACTCACTCATTCACTCAGTAGATACCGGTGATGAGTGCCTCATGTGCCTGTCCATGCACTAGGAAGCTAATGTGGACGACATGTCCATGATCCTTGCCCTCATGCTGTTCACAATCTAGGTACTTTACACATATTAGGTCTAATATTCACAATTCTCCATGTGAGGCACTGTTATTTCTACTTTGCAGGCCAGCAAGCTACGGCCAGGAGATGTTAAACAACTTATTGTCACACAGCTTGCAGGTGGTGGAGCGAGGATTCAAGTCCCAGTCCATCTCATTCCAAAAGCTTAGGTTTGTTAGATTCTTTTTACTATATCACACTGGCTTTAAATCATAAATGTGTTCTTGAAAGTCACAGAATTCAATGTTTTATAAAGCATATCATAGTTTAAGAAAGCAAAGAATATTTCTGAAAAGCAATTGCTTTTTCCTTTTTACTATACATCAGATTTATAGAAAACAATGAATATCAGTAAATGGAACACTGGATCAAAGGGCCGGTATAGTTTTCAGAAAGTGGGTAAAATATAGTACTTATATATGATATATGGTCTGGACCAGTTTTATCCCAGACAATCTTGAACATACCTGGCAAACTCAATGCCTGCTTTGGTGGCACAAATCTGACAGTGTCCCTTACTGGCCACAGGACACTGGGTGTATTACATAATGAGCTGCTGTTTCTTCATCTGTAAAAATCACCACCTATCTCATGGAGAACTACAAAGAGTGAGTGGAGGAAAGTATATAAAGTGCTTAACAGCGGGGGGCAAGCCCCAGACTCTCCTCCTCCCCCCACATACAACGCCCCAGCTTCTCTAACAATGGTAGTAAAGCATACCTCTGTTTAGCATTGACAAAAACCCCTCCAGTGGAAATGTACCAGAGCATGAAGATCACTGACTCTGATGCGCTGCTTATGGTAAAACGTATAAGACATAAATGAGGAGTAGAACCTTTTGGGATAAATTTCTAGATGACTCAGGTTTAGGGTGACTGAAGAAGGGTTTGAATAGCTAATCCCTAACCCACAAGTAATCTCCCACTTATGCAAATGAGGTAAGGATAGAGAAACACACAGAGTATACCCACACACCAGTTAAGATTTAAAAACAAACACACACATGTTCATGTAAAAGACTTAATTTGAAATTGTTATCCTGGAAGGGTATGTACTTATTTCATTCATTCATCTAACAAATGTTGACGGGGTGTCCAGTAAGCTCAGGTCACTGTATTAGCACTGGGTATATGGGGATGAATAAAACAGCAATGTTTTGTCCCTCCAAAATCAGTTCACAGGAGCGCCTGGGTGGCTCAGTTGGTTAGGCAACTGCCTTTGGCTCGGGTCATGATCCTGGGGTCCTGGGATCGAGTCCTGCATCAGGCTCCCTGCTCAGCGGGGAGCCTGCTTTTCCCTCTCCCTCTGCCTGCCACTCCCCCTGCTTGTGCTCTCTCTCTCTGTCAAATAAATAAATAAAATCTTGAAAAAAAATCAGTTCACATAGGGAGTCAGTCACAGTATTTATTGTTAAATAAATAATGCTAGAGAATTCAGATCAGAGTGGTCTAAGCCTGAATTTATCATAAAACTAGTTCTGGATCCCGCCAACTAGGAGAAAACATTAAACCACACATATCTTAGAGCATTCATGCACTTAGTGGAGCAGCTCTTTCCCAACGCAATAGAAAAGTGCTTTTGGACTAAGTCTGTAGCCCCGAGAGAGTGGTCTCCTATTTCCTGAGCCTAATCACTGTTAATTATGATGATAAAAAAAGATTCCCTTTTTTTAGCCTTGGAAAAAATCCTATCCAAATAACTTTTTTGAAGCTTGAGATGACGTTATTTATCTCTTTCAGGTTTTAAAAATGTTTCTGATTTTTTCTGCCAATAACCAAGCCCTCTTTCCTCACAGAGAACAATCTTGATTCCTGAAGCAGCTCTTCCCTTGACATTACTTGGGAGATGGGCATTATTTCCCCTGAAAAGCAAACAAGGGAATAAAAACAAGGTGACTCAAAGGATGAGGAAGTATGTTTTTCTAGAGAACAAAAGATCCTTTCACAGTATGTCAAAGACTTAACTGTGAACTTTCCTGAATGTAAACACTGTTCAAATGGCAAAAGGAATTTCATCTATGTCTATAAAAGGTCCTGCACAATAGTTCTTGCTGGAAGCTACATTTGGCAGGCAAGGAAAATAATCGTTTCTTCAGATACTTTGCATACAGACCTACAAAAACTTTTTTTTATCGTCTCAGGAATGATACAACTATAATTACCTCCACAGTAGCAGTAATAACACATAGATTAGAGTACCGCTAAAGGCAAGTAATGCTGTAAGTTACAAGTAGTACCATTTATGCTTAGACTCTTCAGGAATAAAGAAATGCTTTAGGAGAAAGTTTAAAATAATAGGCTGATGCTTTCCATTTAGCATAAGAGTTTAAAACTTACAGGGCACTAGATCTTTAAAACAGATTTTGTTATGATCATAGAAGAGGACTATTAATATTTTAAACTGACAGGAATTACAAGATATCAGTTAGCTAAAATAAATATTCAACTTTTCCCACATTAAAGTTTTATTCTTCACAAACCTCCTTGTTCTAATAAATTTAAAATTGATCCTGGTAATTATGTTTATAACATTTAACAGAGCTATATGCTATGCCCAAATTGTGTAATTATTACGGAAAGGTCAGAGATCTGTCCTTACCCATCTGTAGATTTTAACTTTTAAAATTATTTAAACTAAATGGTTATTATTATTATCAACCCAAACCCTACTGTAGCCTACTGCTGAGGTTCTATCTCCCACCATTAGAAAAGGATTGCTCAAGTTCTAGTCAATGATCTATAAGGGGTAAATGAGGATGTTGAGATTTTATTTCTGGTTCTCTATTTTCAAACAAGGAGTATAAAATTACAGTAAGATGTTCTCCAGGACCCTCTGGTGGGGGGTGAGAGAGTGAGGGCAGTGGCAGGGTAACTGTGCCTCAGAGATCAGCCTCTGGGTGACATTCCCTCTATACCTCCACTTCCATGGGTCTCTGCAGGGTCAGTTCTTGGCAGGATCGTGGAAGGAATGTGTCGTTTGGTCAAATCCTTGAGAAAGGAGCTTGGTGCTTCCTCAGAGTCCCTGGGAGAGAAGGGGGCACTGAAGAGCTCCTGAATGATTTATTCCATGTGGAAGAAAGAGGATATAATGTCTAGAGAGGGTGATGACATCTCCTGGAAGTCACCCCTGGCCAGAGTGGGTCCGGCACTTCTCCTGGAGGGCGGGAGGAGCATGTGATTTCAGCTTCCTGGAATGGACTCAGGTGGGCAGAGGAATCATGAAGTTCATGTTCTAAAAACAGTAAGAAAGAACGATCCCTCCAATTCCCTCTTCCTCAATTCCCTTTTCTTAAGGAAAGGAAAAGTCCTAAAGATACAGAACTGTCTTTTCAACTTCTGCCATGAAATGAATGTATCATTTCAGGTAAGTCACTTAATCTTTCTGGGACTCAGTTTACTCATCAGGAGTGCCTGTGATCTCTGAGATTCCTAAAGTTAATAACAATAGCAAACATTTACTAAGCACTAATATTTGCCTTATGATGAAATATACTCTATGCACGGATTATCTCATGTCTTCATAGCTCCTCTTTCAAATACTGTCATTCCTATTTAATATGGAGAAACCGAGGCTTAGAGAAGTATCGTTAAGTTGCTCATAGTCACACAGCTAGTATGGAGTGGAGCCCAAAGGCTAGTCTGTCTGATTCCAGAGCTGGTCCTTTTCGGAGTTATGCCAGATTGCCCCATTCCATGATTTTCACAATAATGAACCGGTGTGAGTCATTTGTTATAAAAAAGGAACCATTAGTTTTCTACAGGAAGAATAAACTAGACATCATCTACAGCTTTGCTCCTTTTAAGAGCAAAGCTTCCCTCAGCTTTTGTCTGCCATATCTCCCTTCTTATCATCTGGCAGGGAAGAACTGCCAATCTGACTTGTCAAAGACCAGGACATCTATTGGGTTAGATTTTTTTTTTTTTTTTTGAGGGTGCAGAGCCATTGGGCATTCAACGTGTAATAGGCTCCCTGGTAGTTCCTACTTTGATGAAGTGAGCTGACTGGCATATGACTTCTCTCCGTTATGGGGATCCAGCCAATCTTTTTCTTTCTGTTCTGCCTCTTCCATGCTTGTACCCGAGAGGGGAGGTCAGGCTGGGGCTTCAGAAGATCTAGTTTAGAGTTTAGGGGAAGAAGCAATAAGACCCTCCTCAGCTTCCAGACTCAAGTTTTGCTTTCTTTGTTTTTAACTACTCCTGCATTAGTTATTAGTTATTAGTTATAACACCTGTTCATGATTGTGAAAATCATGGAATGGGGCAATCTGGCATAACTCCAAAAAGGACCAGCTCTGGAATCAGACAGACTAGCCTTTGGGCTCCACTCCATACTAGCTGTGTGACTATGAGCAACTTAACGATACTTCTCTAAGCCTCGGTTTCTCCATATTAAATGGGAATGACAGGATAGTTGGGTATTGGTCCATTTACTAATAAATGAGTACATATGCGTTGGTACTTTGTGTCCCATTTGGCTTATTTTCTTGAATTTCTAGCTCCCTTAGTTTAGAACCCTGAAGAGAAAAAGTGTAAGCAATAGGTAAGGCATTCCTAAGTCCTAGCCCAATATCTAATACCTTCAAGATCTCAGGTTGCCTTTAAGAAGTATAGAGATTGAATTAGTGACTTAAAAAGTTCCCACAAAGGACAGTCCAGGCCCAGATTGTTCACTATTAAATTTTAACAAGCATTTAAAGAATTATAATAACAATTCTTCACAAATTCCTTGAAGAGGAAGGAACATTTCATCTGATTCTATGAGGCCAGTATTACTCTGATACCAAAACCAGAAAAAAGACATTATGAGAACACCATAGATCAATACCTTTTATGAATATAGATGTAAAAATCCTCAACAAAGTAATAGCAAACCTGAATCTAGCAATATATTATAAAAGGATTATACACTATGGCCAAGTAGGCTTTATCCCAGGATTGCAAGGTTAGTATCACATGAAAAATGATTCATTAATAGAATGAAGGAAAAAAAAACCACATGATCATCTCAGTAGATGCATAAAAAGCATTTGACAAAATTCAGCACTCCTTCATGATAAGAACACTCACAAACTAGGAACGGAAGGAACTTACTCAACCTGATAAAGGGCATCTACAAAAACGCCACAGCTAATATCATACTTAATGGTGAAAGACTGAGTGTTTTCCTTCTTGATGAGATACAAGACAAGGATGTCTGTGCCACACGTATTTAACGCTGTACTGGAGAATCTTGTCAGGGCAATTAGGTAAGAAACTGAAATAAACATCCAGATTGGAAAGGAAGAAATAAAACATCTCTATTTGCACAATGAGGTCTGTCCATTTCAGATCTACTAGGATGACTACAACAAAGACAGACAACAAGGGTTGGCAAAGATATGGATAAACTGGAATCCTCATATGTTGCTGATGGGAATACAAAATGGTGTCGCTCCTTTGGAAAATAGTCTGGCAGCTCCCCAAAAGTTAAACATAAAGTTGCCATAGGACCTGGCCATTCCACTCCTAGATATGTACTCAAGACAACTGACAACATCTGTCTACACAAAAATTTGTATACAAATGTTTATAACAGAAATATAATAGCTAAAAAGTGGAAACAACCTATATGTCCATGAATGGATAAATAAAAAAAATATGGTATATATACAAAATGTAAACTATTCAACAATAAAGGAAATTAAGTACAGATACATGTTACAACATGGATGAACCCTGAAAATCGGCTAAGTCAAAGAAGCCAGTCAAAAAGGACCACATATTGTATGATTCCATGTCTATGAAATGTCCAGAATAGGCAAACCCAAGAGACAGAAAGCAGATTAATCATTGCCTAGGCCTGGGGGAGAAGAGGAAATGGGCAGCAACTACCTAATGGTTATGGAGTTTCATTTTGGAATCAGTTAAAACCATTAATACCAATCATCACTGGACATTAAGTGGTTTAATTTTGAAAATTATTGATTTGTGAAGTATAATACATACCAGGATCTAGAAAAAATAAAAACATAATCCCTGGCTTCAGATACTTTAAAACCATACAAAGGAGAATAATGCAATTTCATAAGCAATTCAAGGCAGGTTGTGATAAGTACCATATGAAAGGTATAAACCTAGTAGGTGGGGTGGGTGGGGGGAGGTAGCATTTGGGATGGATCTGTGAGACTGGATGGCTGTGACCCACAGAACAGGAAAGAAAGAGTGGTAGAAGGGAACGTGCCACTGATGGAAAGTAGCACGAGACCGAGTGCAGAAGGGGCAAGGATGGGCTGTGTTGGGAAACAGCCACTAGTTTAGCTTATGGTGTAAACTGGGTGCTTCCAGGCTGGAGCATACTGTGAATGTCGGCAAGCATGGCTTGTATTTTGGGTTGACAGTGGCTCAATTTCTGAAGGTTTCTGACCTAGAGTGACATGTTCAGAGCTATTATTTATGAAGATTTAATTCAGCAGTTTATGTAGAATGGATTCGAGTAGGAAGACTCTGGACCTCAAGCAAACTTCCATTTTTAGGTAAGGATTAGATATTGCAATGTCATTCTTCAGTTACTCAAGAATACTAAAATAGAATGCTAGGGAATACAGAGGCATACTTGTATCAGATGAACAATCTATGAGTTCTAGTCTGGCAGAAAATCATATTATCTGTATTTCTGGTGCGATACTTTCACTTTGTGTTTTTTGATGAATAATTTTAAGTAGAGCGGTTTTTTGTTGTTGTTAATATTTTGAGTATTGTTACATTTTTTTAGTATTGTTAGTATTTAATTACAAGGTTATTGTTTTTTTCCATATTTTGTCAAAACGGACTTCCAACTTTATAATGTTTCTTAGTGTCAAAACAGAACTCACTTCCAGTAAAAAGACATATCAAAGCACAGAATTTAGAGTTCAAGAAGCTATACCAGAATGTTCTATGTATATACTCAGCCTCATATCTCAGAAGGAAGACATTCTACCACCAGTGGTTCTTTTATTATCATACAATAATACAATTAATTATATATTCATTTACCGATTCACTGATTCATCAAGAATTTATTGAGCTCTGGCCCTGTGGTAGGCTCTCAAGCAGATGGCTCAATGGGACATGAATTCTGCTTTTGAAGAGCTTGCCGTTCTGACACCAGCAGTTAGAGATCACATGTGGCCAGGGCACATGGACACCAAGGAAGGAGGGATGAATTCAGCCGGGGGTGCTCAGCCTTGAAGAGTGAGACACAGAAATAGGTGATGGGCATTCCAGCAGAGAGGACGATGTGAGGGAAGGCACAGGACATGAAGATGCGCGTGGAAGAGCTGTGTGGGGAGTGTTCTAGCCTCACCCTTCTCATTCTTGTTATTAGCAGAGAATTTTGCTTTGTCATTCATAAAATGCATTAAACAAAACCACTCTGGAACCAATTAGATTCCTCTCCTTACAATTAAGAGCTACATTGTTTCTCATTATAACTTAAACAGCATACAAACTAAAAAAAAAAAAAATACACTTGATATACTATGGCTTTTCTTAGAGGATATACATATAACTTTGGAAGAAGAAACTTATTTTTTATCTCTTTATGCCTGGATAATATTTTGAGATATTTATGTTTATTTTTCTCCCTTTATTTCCCCCCTTTCCTTTCCTCTGATTTAGGTAGATTCCATTTTTTAATCTCAGGGTAGGAATATAACAGGGCAGAAAGCAGAAGTAGATTGTCCATCTTTTTGGCTTTTGTATTCTAAACCAGGGGTTGGCAAATGTTTTCTGTAAAGAGCCAGGTAATAAATATTTTAGGCTTTGCAGGCTATGATCTATGTTGCAACTACTCAATTCTGCTCTTGTAGTACAAAGCAGCCATAGACAATGAATGAATGTAGTCATGTTCTAATAAAACTCTATTTAAGGACACTGAAATTTCAATTTCATATTATTTTTACATGTCACTAGATATTGTTCTTTGATTTTTTCAGCCATTAAAAATCTAAAAACCATTCTTAGCTTGTGGCCATACAAAAACAGGTGGTGTAATTTGCCAATTTTGCTCAACGCCATTAGGAGAACGTAAAAATTTTGTAGAGCAAGTAAGGGAATTTACCAACATAGGTAAGTTACTTGAAAAAGCTTGTAAGGGAATGGGGCTTCATTTCTTGACACAGCTCCTCCCTGGTGAGAAGAAAGACAGATCTGTGGGTCCCAGAGTATTCTGTCATCCCTCCACCCACAAAAAATTCTGAATTTGTTGCCAAATTTTCAAATTAATGAGATTTCATTTAAAAATCTGGATTTTGGTCTTCTCTTGAAAATGTCCAAATTGAGCCTACATTCTCACAACAGCTAAGTAGAGGCTTCTTTCTTAGTTGGGGGCATGACTTCCTCTTTGCCTCAGATGTTCCTGGCCTGTGTCCTCCATCCAGCACCTGTTAAGCACTTGATCTCCAGAGCAGAGAAGGAATGATTTTCTCCTCTAAGAGTACACTCTCCATTGAAACTAGTCTTTTGGCTCTAGGGAAGCCATGTGATGAAGAGGAATAAAAACATGGCCTACTGAGTTGGAGAGATCTAGGCTGAAATCTCAGTTTCGTTCATTGTTTAGGAGAGTGACCTTGGGCAAATTACTTCACCCAACCTCAGAATAAAACAATAAAATGGCGGTTGTAATGATTATCTGAGAGAATGTACTGATAGTGACTAGCATATCCTAAGCAGTCAATAAAAAAGAATCACTAGTATGGAGAAGTTCTTTGATGTTTATCTTACTTTTAGGTCTTATCTTCATTATTGCCTTTTGTAGAAGGGCCCAAAGGATCAGCTTACAATCTATCTCATTTTGTGGATCAAGAAATTAAGGCCCAGAGGGATGGTGTGACTGCCTAAAGCCACACATGAGGTGGAACCAGGAAGACGATCTAGATCTCTTAATTTTTGACCTGAGAAAATTCTTCTGTGCACACAACTTCACTGAAAGTTCTGAATTCTCATAAAAGCCTTTCGTTTAGGGGCGCCTGGGTGGCTCAGTCGTTGGGCGTCTGCCTTCGGCTCAGGTCATGATCCCAGGGTCCTGGGATCGAGCCCCGCATCGGGCTCCCTGCTCCGCGGGGAGTCTGCTTCTCCCTCTCCCACTCCCCCTGCTTGTGTTCCCTCTCTCGCTGTGTCTCTCTCTGTCAAGTAAATAAATAAAATCTTAAAAAAAAAAAAAAAGCCTTTCATTTAATAGTCAAAAGATCTTCAAATGGAGAGAACATTGACTCAAGTGTTCTGGTTACCCTGACTACGCTTTTAAATTACAACTTCCAAATATAGAGAAATGACAACAGTTATTAGTTATTGAAGTTCTATTAGTTGTTGAAATTATCTGAAATATTCCTGTTCTAAGCTCACAGACACCCTCATGTGGTCAGCAGAAATACTAATTCCAGCCAAATGAACAAGAAAAATCTGAAGCTACTTAATGATCAAGTATAGCAAGATGGATAGATAAGGGTCAAATAACAATAATCAAGAGTCACTATAATAATATTATTTTAGTTCCTGGCCAACGGCCAGAGGAAAATTTATCTCTCTCTGACCAAATCTTTAACGAGACTGAAAGATTATAATGGATGATTTCTTAGGCCTTGTTCACAACACAACTCTGTTATAATGAAAAAAATATTCAATCTAAATGCTGGCTATATTAACACATCTTTATAGATTTTCCTCCATTATATATGACTATGAATGACAGAGCACTCTGGGACTCTCTGAGTGTAACTAGGTAGTTCAACCTGAAGGTTCTGCTAAGCTGTCTCCCGTCAAACTTAAGTACAACTCAACTAGTAGGAGTAGAAGGGCTAGGGCATATTAGAGAGAAGCTGATGAGCTGCAAATGTTCAAGCTGTTCTGGACATCCATTCAAGAGGGTAGGTTAATTTGGTGAGTTGATTAAATGGAAGAAGTTTAGAATGCTTCTTTTCTATAAACAGGTTGATCTAAGTCAACAGGCAGGATCCAAAGAAACTGCCCAAAGAAACAGTATTTCTACCAGGACAGAAAATCAGAGACAACAGTAATTGGATCTAATTTTTTGTGCCAAAAATTAAAGAAGTACTAAAAAAATGACTGAGGCATGTCAAAAGGACAAAGGAGCTGGCTTGAAGGGGTTCCCACTGGCTAAATCTGGAACAATTTGAACATCAAAATAAATAAGAATGGCAATAGACTATAACCTGTTAAATTAGATAGAAATCCATGAGGTAATACTAATAAAAAGCAAAGGGATAAGAAGGGGAGGGGGGTCCTTTCTTAGCTTAGAATGCCAACTGATAAATGTAGGAGGACTGATGAAACTGGAAAAAAATCACTGTTTGGCAACCATTGTAGTAATGATTAATTCAAACAAGAATCACTGATGGATGGTAAAATTAAAGAAAGAAAGCTTGAGGAGAAATAAGAGATTTACATAGTCTCGAAACATAGGCCCAAAAAAGACATATATTAATTATAAAAGGAAAAAATATTAGCTTCACGGTGGAGAAACACAGTGGAGATAACACCGTAACCAGATGTTCGAAGTTAACATCACCAGTAATGGGACAAACCAACACTGTGCCAACTAATAGGACACATTGAGAAAAACATGGCATCATTTCTGTGATATTCCTGCCACAGATGCATAAACTGAATCTAAAATGAGAAAACAGTAGCTACACTCAAATTGAGGAATGTTTTTACACAGGAATTAGACTATGCTCTTCAAAAATGTCAAGGTCAAGAAAGCTAAGGAAAGGTGAGAAACTGTTCTGGATTGAAAGAGAACACATGGGACGCCTGGGTGGCTCAGTCATTAAGCGTCTGCCTTTGGCTTAGGTCATGATCCCAGGGTCCTGGGATGAAGCCCCGCATCGGGCTCCCTGCTCAGCGCGAAGCCTGCTTCTCCCTCTGCCCCTCCCCCTGCTTGTGTTCCCTCCCTCGCTGTGTCTCTCTCTGTCAAATAAATAAATAAAACCTTAAAAAAAAAAAAAGAAAGAGAACATGTGATCCTGGACTGCCTCTTTGTGCTAAAAAGGATGCTATTGGGACATGTGAAATTTGAATAAATTCTAAATAAAGTCGGTGACCAGACATTGATGATGTCTGGTTGCCGACTTCCTGATTTTGAGGTTTGTATTGTGGTTATGTAGAAAAGTGCTTTTGTTTTGAGGAAATACTGAAGTGTTTAGAGGTAACGGGGTATCATGTCTATGGCTTACTTTCAAGTGGTTCGTGAAAAAAATATATATGGAGAGAAAGATAAACAAAAAGTTTTAAAACATGTAATTAGATTTGGTGAGGAAAAATAAAAAATTAAATTATTTGTTTATACCTGAAGACAGAAATTACAAATAGGCTTGGATTTAAGGCTCTGAGGGGGAATGCTTTTCCTTTCTATTGTTTTTATCAGCAGTTGTCCTTAGTGAACAATATGCTCCTTTCAAACTCACAAAGTTTAGAAGAGACAGTGAAAAACTCAGAGTGGAAGAGTCACATATATTTATAAACATAAAAATAAGTAAATATAAATATTCTTTCTTTCTATTTATCTATCTACCTACCAACCTATCTATCTAACTATTTCTTAAGCTGGGCTTGAGTGAGAAGGAGAATTATATTCAGAATTTTGAAGCCTGTTTAATCTTGAGAGCAGTCAGAAGCTTATCCTTATCGTCAAACCAGAGAGATGTGCAGCTAATTTTTTTAAAAGATTTTATTTATTTATTTGAGAGAGAGAGAGAGAAAATGCACAAGCGGGGGGGGAGGGGCAAAGAGAGAGGGAGAAGCAGACTTCCCACTGAGCAGGGAGCCCAATATGGGGCTCGATCCCAGGACCCTGGGATCATGACCTGAGCCGAAGGCAGACCCTTAACCGACTGAGCCACCTAGGCACTTCTAAGTAATTATGGGCTGTAAGTTAGGAAAAAACATTGTACTTTAGTATTAAGAGAGCCATAGTAACAATAATAGCTTCTATTTATTGCTGTGAGACAGTCCTTACATATTTGTTGGGAGTTCTACGGGTTAACTCAGACCAGATTTAGAACACATGAATTTGTTTCTGATATATGTCAGGGTTTCCCCTTTCTGGGCAATGACTTATATATGTAAATATGATGGCAGAGTGGTTGAGGTAATGACTCAGTCAAATGTGGCACTTTCCCCTTTGGCTAGCACAAAACCTAGTTAACATTTTAGACTTCCCTACCGGGGCTCTAGAGATGTCATTGGTCTTTATGGAAAGGATTATTCAACCCATACCAGCATTGTGAACTGTAGGGCCTTTAACAGCATTGTGTTCAGTTCTTAAAACAGAAATATCTAAAGAAAAAAATGATGAAAATGATCCAATATTAAGTTCTTTTCTCTGGGAGAAAAACCCATGGTAATACCATCAGAGCACTGTCAGAAATGACTGAATGACTTGACAATTTCATTCAGAACCCTCAAAACTGGGAAGTCTCCAGACAATTGTAACTAGAGTATTTATTTCTGCCCTACATGTGCTTAGAAAACCAAACATATACTTCTGAGGTACTCGCTCTAGGAATTAAATGGAAGGTGAAATTAATGAATACTATAGAACAATCATTGGCCTAATTATCTTCATATTGCATTTGCTAAGACTCATGTTTCATGAATGTCATGCTGAGTGCAAAACAAAATAAATCTGACAATAGTTCTAGCCTTCAGGAAGCCCTAGCCTAGAAAGGTCATTAGTTGTCACTTGCAAGGGGGTGGCTTTAGCTGTCAAAACTACAAAAAAAAAACAAAACCACATGGTCATGTTTTTTGCTTATTCAGTATTTCTTTTGGGGTATTTCCCTTATTCTTAATTCCTAATTTTGTGTTTCGCATGGGACCGATAGGGTCCTCACTCATCCCAAACTCTAGGAGTGAAGACTTGACCTAGGTCTGACCAATTAAGAGTATCTCACCCTTTTGGTCACAGTGATTGGTTTGGGATGGGCAAGTGACCTCACAGGCCTACTGGAGTACTCCTTAAGACTTCTGCTGAAATTACTGGCAGAGACGTGCCCCTTTTGCTGGGACTGTTATCTATGAGAACCATTTATTTCCTAGCGCTACCAGGGCTCTTTGGCACCAGATGGAGAAAGGCTTTGTAAGAATGAAGCCACTCCAGAAAAAAAGCAGAGCCAAAGTGGAGAGAGACTAGGTCACATGAGCCAATAAATGCCCTTTTGTAGTTTATGTTCATGTAAGCTGAATTTTTGTCACTTTTAATGCTCTATGTAAGCATCATTTTCATAATTTTTTCCATACTAAATCTGAAATCACATGAAATATTAGGTCCTCTCTTCAAAGATACAGGGATAAATTATTTTAACTGTCAACCCTAGCATTCCAGATTTATTCTCTGAAGTCATAAATGCCATACAATGTGGCTGTATCCTGACCTATTCAGGTCCAGAATTAGCATAAAGGTCTTGTCCTAAGAGATCTACTACACAAAGTCCATGGTGAACTGGAGTGAAGAAAACCAGGAATATAAAGACTGTCAATCAGGGCGCCTGGGTGGCTTAGTCAGTTAAGCGTCCAACTCTTGATTTTGGCTCAGGTCATTATCTTGCGGTCACGGGATTGGGCCCTGCATTGGGCTTGGCTCAGTGCTCAGTGTGGAGTCTGCTTTGCTTGTCCCTCTCCCTCTGTTCCTCCACTCCCTCTCCACTCGCGTGTGTGCTCTCATATAAATAAATAAATAAATAAATAAATAAATAAATAAATAAATAAAATCTTTAAAGACTGGCAACTTGCTGAAATAGTCAAAAGAATCTGAATAGATTTGTGGACTACTGGGCTAAACAAATTAAAGGGGTTTCTTTACTGGTACTTCTCAAAGCCAGATATTTCCTAATTGTAATTTCATCTCTAAGAGGCTGCTAAATTATACAGTGTCTTCCAACAGCTTGAACGTGGATTCCTTGTTAAAGAGGGTTCTGAGAATATCCTTTTGGAAATATCGGTAGGTTTTTCTAAAAACAAAGCTCAGTTGTTCTGATCATTCCCTCTATTCTCCTTAGCATCTAACCATTTTCATGGTTTCAAATAAAACCTGAATGATAAAGATCGTTACAACTCTCACTACCTTGAATCTCTAGTCCAGTGATGTATTTCTAATTACCAACTGTACACTGTCCGTGAAGTATCTCACCATTACCTCAGACTCAGCATACTCAAAATGCCTGAATTCTATCACCTCTCCAACTCTCCTGGTTCCTACAATGATCTGCCATTTTGCCAGATCTCCAAACTAGAAACATCCATAATGTCTGCCTCCATGTCACGTACTCAGCCTTTCTTCACCAACTCATACCCATGCTCACAGTCGCCCTAGTTCATTTGGGGTTCTTTCCCAGACTGCACATCACTACCAAGTCCATCTTCCTAATGCAGCCTTCAGGGTGGCAGAGACATTTTAACAATGTTATTCTTCCGATCCATGAGCATGGAATGTTTTTCCATTTTTTTGTGTCTTCTTCAATTTCTTTCATGAGCGTTCTGTAGTTCCTAGAGTATAGATCCTTTACCTCTTTGGTTAGGGTTATTCTGAGGAATCTTATGGTTTTTGGTGCAATTGTAAATGGAACCGATTCTCTAATTTCTCTTCCTACAGTTGCATTGTTAGTGCCTAAGAAAGCAACTGATGTCTGTGCATTGATTTTGTATCCTGCCACATTACTGAATTGCTGTATGAGTTCTAGTAATTTGGGGGTGGAGTCTTTTGGTTTTCCACATAAAGTATCATGGCATCTACGAAGAGAGAGAGTTTGGCTTCTTCTTTGCCAATCTGAATACCTTTCACTATTCTATTTTTCCTAGTCAATGACCTTCAGCAGCTCCTAGGCACAGGGAACCTAGAAGCCTCATTGGACCTTCATGCAGCCTAGTTTCTCCTATTCAGGTGACTCCTGATTGCACCACTCCCCAAAAGATACCCCTTGCTTTTAGTTAAGTTTGTCTTACAACTTGCTACAGATATGCCTAAACAGACTAACATCCTTTCAACTGCTTTTAAAAATGTCCTGTGCCAGTAAGACTGTGCTGAAACTAAATCACACCCTGTCTTCTGAAATCCCCCAGCCTGTGCATTTCTGGTGGTTGCAGACCCAGCTCTTACTCCCATCCCTGCTCTGGTATACCCTCCACTGTCTCTTTGGTTTAGTTGGTGTTCAACCTGGATTTGCCCTCTGGGCTTTGAGCTTGCATCACACTGGCTGTGATGTTTGCCTACCATTCCCCTGGTATCTGCACCAGGTCTCTCCTGGATTTGTTCTGATCCAAGCCTATGGCACAGTTCATCCTCTTATTAAGGAAACACACGGTGCTCATTTGTATCTGTGCCTGTGGTCATGATTTTTGGAATGCCTGGAATGCTCTGACCTCTCCTTTTGAACTATATAAAGACAAATAAAATAAAATAATGTTCAACCCAAGCCCCATTTTCTTCACTTATAAATTTTGTCTGCATACATATTTCTCTTCAGAACTATTATGGCACAGGGCCCAAACTCCCCAGTCTACACTGAACGGCACATGGTTTTGTACTACTTGCCGCTGTTTCACGGCTATCAGCCTTATCTCCCCAATCACATAGTATAAACTCCCTGAGGGTAAAAACCAAGCTTTGTGTTTCAGTATTTCCACATCTCCCCACAGGTCTTACATTGGTGGGGACAGAGCAAGTGTTACACAAGAACATTCTGGATGACTGGTCCCCAAGGGACTCAAATACCTATTGTTTGTCCATAATTTCCATAATTCAACAGATGACCACCAGCCCATCCCACAAAGAAACTCTACAGCTAGGATTGCCACCATCTTCCTAGGAGATAATGGTTTGTTGACTTTCCTGAGGCCAGGCCTAGAGTATATACACTGTTATATGAAAATCAACTAGAACTATGGGGTGGGATTGGGGGGAACCAACAGAGTTTGTAAGGAACTGAGATTCAACTAATAGAGCCATTAGATTATAGATATAATGGCACAATAGGAAAACTTCTTTCTCACCAAAAAAAGTATTTATGGTGGCAAATATGTAATTATATTTTGATCTATAGGTGTCAATTGTGGCTTGAAATTTGTTGCTGGAGGGCCATTCGTTAATACATGTTGAGATTATATTTAAAAGTTTTCAGTATATTTATATGCAATTACTGATAAATCAATTAATTTAAAAAACGCAGGGACAGTTTTGTTTTTGTTTTTTTGTGGGTACACAAACGTGGCTGAAATAAGATTGATACTTGACTGGTTAATTAAATAAAATCATTAGAACACAGCAGTTTGGAAAAGAAAAACAACTTCTAAGTGAAGAAAATGCCAGCCTCCTCTGAGACAGACCAGCTCGTCTGGTTCCTCTGGCTTTTGGGTCCCAGCCAGTTTTCTGCTCTGCCCTGTAGCTTGTAAGCTTCACACTCCCACTCCAGAAATAGTGCACGTTTCTCTAGGGGATCCAATGCTTTTAGCAGTTTTCTGATGGAAGCAGAGAATACTGATAGTCCTGTCATTCGGCTATAGGTCATGGGGTAAATACACAGGCTGTGCTCTGCCTGGAAAGTGAGCAGAAGTCCATGGGAGAAGACTCATTTTCCTACCTCTGTCTTCCTACAGAGGTTCACGTGAAACTGGTTGTAGAAAATCATTTTAACCCCCTACCGGGCCTTGTGTTTTTTAATTTTTAAACTTTTAAATGTGTTATAGAATTAGGAGAAAACTAGCAAATCAATGTCCAACCTCTTCTATAGAATTTATTCTTGCTACCACTTTTTCTCCCTCCATATAGCATTTGTTTGGTTGGTTGGTTGGTTTGTTATTTAATTCCAGTATAGTTAATATGTAATGTTATATTAGTTTCAGGTATACAATATAGTTCAACACTTCTATACATGACTCAGTGCTCAACTTCCACGACATCTTTCCTGTTCGTTGAAAGTTCCTATGTTAAAATAGCATCACGTTTTTGTTTTATGATTATCGTATTTTCTCTTCTCTGAGAGTATCAATTGTCACTTTGTGAAATGTTCTTCTTTCTGCATCATCTCTATTTTCTCTGTTCATTTGTTTTGATTTCCATTTTTTTTTGTATAAGAGGCTATCCATTAATATTTAAGAATAAGGGGGCTGAAAACTTTTTTGCATAAAGGTAGGTCTTGACAATAAGTGGGTCTTCTTGTAAGGTTACTAGGGAGAAACTTCCAAATATTAGCATCAGAAAGGCTTTTCTCTTGGACATGTCAGTTTCCAGAAAGGATTTTTCTACTCTTCTGCTCAGTGTATAAATGTGGATGACAGCTTCATGGGATCTAAATAAGAAAAGCAGACTTTCACTTTATCTTCTTGATTTCTATATGATCTTACTCTTGTCCTAGATTGTATAAATCTCCACTACAGCTCCTGTTTTTGATCGGCCTAGAGAACAGGCAATGGCCCAGGTGCATAAGATGGAGGAGAACATCTGGATATCTAAATGGTTGCTATACAGACTTTCAATTAATCTTCCAACTTTCGGTGCCACCCTGCGCTCTCCAACCTTCAGAGGTACATGGTGTCTTCAAGTCCTGATGTCCTAATGCTTCACAGGCTTTTATGGAGTACAGCATCTTGCGTCTTATTTGCTCCCCGCCGCCGCCATGACCCCCCCCGCCCCCCCTCCCCGCCACTGGAGGAATGGGTTTAACTCTTTCCAGTTGATAACTCATTACCACCCACCCATTTATTTTCCATCCTCCAAAGTGTTGTTGCATCTCTAGTTCTCTTTGTCTGTGTGGGGTTTGTACTTTTCTTTGATCCTTTATTGTTCTTTTACTGGGATTTTGGCAAGAGACAAAACCAATCACATGCATTTGATTTATCAGGAGTCCCTTCCCCCTTCCTGAAAAACTGGGTTCAGGGATTATTTCATCTTGGAATTTCTTCCAAAGATAGAGTCAAGTTTTTCTGTGCTGTCTTCTGAGCCTTTGATCATGCTCCTATCAGTTTATTTACCACATTGCACTACAGTTTATTTGGTTATAGCTCTACGTGACTGTAAGTTCCCTGGGTCAGTACCTGGATCCTATTTCTTTCTTTCTCCTAGCAATTCTGGGTGCTTAGCATATGTTAATTAAATAAATGGAAGAATGCTTGGAATTATTCAAAGAAGAGCGGTTAGAGATGGTGCCTGTGGCCTGACCTTGTGAGGAAATAGAAAATAAAAAGAGAGACATTTTTAGAATGTTGTAAGGAGAGACAAAAGAGTACTGCAAATGGAAAAACTAAGAAAGACAAATCCAAATTTGACTTGCTCTTTTTACTGTTCTCAGGACTCAGGCTAAAGATGATGTATATTTTGCTGTGTGTTTTTTGGTCCTGTTCTAATCTGTCTTTTGAATAAGGCTAAACACTATAATCTGCTGCTGACAATTGTCCTATCATTGATTTCCTGCTTTTCTTCAAGCTGACAGGTTTCGGCACAGAACATTTTTTAAATTCCTTTTTTGGGCCTGACAAAACTTTTCCTAAACAGGATTATAAACAAACCTCACCTCTTATAACACTAAGATAGATGATGAATTATCTAACTCATTGGGTCATGATTTAATATTAGGTGTTTGGGGAACACAAAAACCTCTTTTTAATTTGGTTTTGTTTCCATATAAGCATTAATGAATTCTATGGCCCAATATTACCTAAATTCTAAGTTTCTAGTTTTTATTTGTTTACTGAGTACCTCTGTGCCAGGTATGAATGCATTTCATTCTTAAAACAACTTTGTAAGGTACAATGGTTTTGTCTTTATATTATAACTGGAAAGTAGAGTCAATAGGCTATACTGCTTATGAATAAAATTACAGTTTTATATATAAATGTAACAGCAAGGTTTTATTTCTATAGTCATTGTGTTGTGATTATACAGAACTACATACATAATGAGTTCAAAATCATGAAAATTCTAGAGCTATTGCTTGTCAACATTCACTGCATTTGACATCTCAATTTATAACTAATATATTACAGAATTAATTTATTTTCCTTATATACTTTAAATATTGCTAAGATTACTTCTTTACTTGCTGATCATATTGTTAAATAATATGCACTGAGGATATAGTAACATACAGAATAATGATCTCAAGGGCCGTCATGAAAGAAAGGAACTAAAATACTTCTGTTGCTGATGATTTGAAAAGCAATTTCCTAAGGTTAGGTCTTTTCTACAATGAGAAAGCGAGATGATATTTCTGTTTTTAATGTTAGTTTAAGACACTGTAATGCCCGCAGTTACTGTAATTTATAGGATTATTATTTTTGTTGGATATGCACCAAAGCTTAATGAAAACTCATGGCCTCCCTGAAAGTCATAAGCTTGTTGATTTGCTCGTCTTAGGGAGGTGGTTGCTCATTTAATTTTCATTATATTTAGCAATTACCCACAAAGCTGTGATCTAATGGAAGCACTGCTTCTGGAGGAATGTAAAAATCAGCTGGTAATTTCCTTCTGAAATGGTGTATATAAGAAAGGAGGCTTGTACTCATGAACCCATGAGTGTCATCCTACTTGAGTGCAGACTTCTTTCCAATTCTTTCCTCAGACTGAATTCCTGGTTCAGAAAGAGCATTGCCAATCTATAACTGGGACAACTGCAGGCCTCAACATTTCCCAGGGATAACATGATACCATCTTACCTGTGTTCTTCGTACTTTCCTTTTTCTGCTGCCTTTCCCTCTCACCCACATTTCTGTTGCCTGATTTCTGAAAGACCTTGCAGATAGGTAACTGTGATAATTCTCCTCGGGGAGGTAAAGGTTTAATCAGGCCAGTGGCATGCTGGAGCCTGACTGTACCACTTTGTGAGAGATGGCTGCTAAATACTCAGAAATTTAGCAAGTAGACTGTTAACCTTCGGCAGCTTGAAATCTGCCACGGAGGGAGTATTTACACCATGGAAATTGGCAAACATTATAAACGGCCCCACCCTCCCTCCCCAAAGAGCTGGTCTATCAGCACCCCACGGGGTATTCCTCCCCTGCCATCTTGCATTTTCATTAGAAACCTTATTCAAATCTGAAAGTCTTATTCAAAATCTAGATTTAAAATGAATTTCTATGGCTGGGAATGTCTCTAACAGGAACAAACATGGGAAAATCATTAGAGGCATTGCTCAAATGTTACCGCATAGGCAAATGGCTAGACCACCTTGCTGAAAACCAGCTCTACTCACATACAGCTAGGAGATACGGTGGGAAATTATAAAAATTAAAAAAAAAAAAGCATTAGCTTTTTGAGCCAAGGAAGATTCCAAAGATATATGTACATATAATAATCCTATAAAATATGGATTGTTCTATAATAATTGAATTATTATATGAATTAGAATTATATTGAATTAGACTGTTAAGTATTTTCAGAATTACTGGCCAAAGCGAAGAATGAAGTACAAGAGTAAACTATGAACTATCCTTCTTAAAAAGGACAAAGAATTGCAAACCCCCTCAGAGCATGTGGAGAGTACAGTCTGCATACTGCAAAACTAAATGTACTATTAGAGGTCCAATGAAACGATCTAGTGGTTTCCAAAACCGGAAGCAGGACTTCCATCTTACTGAGATCTTAAAAAAAAAAACAAACCTGTTGAGCTACTGGTTTAAGACCAGGATTACTTCCCAAAGTACAGCAATCCACCTTTACTCATATTCCTAGAATATCTTCTTTAAAAGTGGGAAAGGATTAATGGTGCTTAATATAAATTAGTTATCTTTTCTATGTATTTGTTTCATGCCTCTACTATGTATCTACTGTGTACCGGGCACTATCTTCACTGCAGAATGAGTAAGTTCCAGTCCCACAATGTGTTTCAAAGATTCTATCCATTTTTTAAAAGTATATTAGGTAAGGAAGTACTGTTCAAAGGCCTCAAAGAGATTCTACCAGTAATATATAGAGGATTTTCTTTCTAATTAGTTTACTGTAATTAGATAATAACATTTGACAGCTATAACCTTTTAGCTTTTGTGCTCCCACAAGAATAGTCACCAGGAGCTTTTTAGAGAAGATGATCTGATTTCTGAAGAAAAATGGGGTGTAGCTTTGCCTTCTTGGGATGAATCCAAATGTAACTAAATAAAAATGTGAAAAATATACTTTATAGAGAACACTATGAAGCATGGTCAGAAAAATTTTGACTTATAATTAACACATGCTTCTGAAAATATGGAGTCTAAAAGTATAAATAGGAATTCTTTCTTTAAAAAATATTTATTTATTTATTTATTTGAGAGAGAGAGAGCATGAGTGGGAGGAGGGGCAGAGGGAGAGGGATAAGCAGACTCCCCACTGAGCAGGGAGCCTGACACAGGCTCGATTCCAGGACCCTGAGATCATGACCTGAGCCAAAGGCAGATGCTTAACCAACTGAACCACCCAGGCACCCCATAAGTATGAATTCTTAATTATGGGCTTTTAGAACGATAGTTACGCTGACACTGAGTTTGTTGTTATAGTTGTTTGCTGTAAGAAAAACACACGTTCCTATCAAAGCATGTAAAATTAATGAGCACATTTTCTATGCAGAGCTCAATACTCTTTTGTAAACTGTACTCATGAAAGAAAACTATCAATGAATTCATTAGGTAAAAATAAAAATTCAAAGAACAATGGCTACAGAACTAATAACTCTAGAAGGCTGAAATGTAGCAAGATATAAAGGACAGTGATAAAGCGTGTAACTGATGTTTATGTAAATATCAACAGTTCTTTTGTTACCATGCAGAAGAATCAGGGAAAAAAATGGGTAGGTAAGTGGGGCATGGCTTGGCAGGTTGTTTGCCTGCCTTCACTGCTGACCTGAAGGAGCATCTCGCGACCAACAGGAACCGCACAAGCCAGGCGTGTGTATACCTCCCATGCCAGCAGGCCTGGGCTGCCTTAAACGACTAAAGTGCAAAGCAGGCCTTTTAAATTTCCGTGATGTAAAGTAAGTCCATCTCGCCACTAGATGGAGATCAGGTTACTCTGCCAGGAGCAGGGAAAGCGGCTGGCATTTAGCCAGCGATAAGGATGGCACTGAGAACACACTCTCTTTTCTCAATATTTCTAAGAAAGGCATTTTTCAAGCTCCAAAACCAGGAGTAGACATCTGCTGAATAAAGGGCCCATAAATGAGGAACAGCTTGAGGGATCACACAGTACGGGAACTGCTTAAAAGACACATTTTTGCTTGTTATTACCATTGCTCCATAATGATTCCTATTTGGATTTTGTTGTGTAAACTACTCGTAAATAATAACATGAACTGGTCTAAATAAGAGCAATTAAGTATACTGTCTTTTTAATTTTTTTCCAAGATTTTATTTATTTATTTGACAGAGAGAGACACAGCGAGAGAGGGAACACAAGCAGGGGGAGCGGGAGAGGGAGAAGCAGGCTTCCCGCTGAGCAGGGAGCCCGATGCGGGGTTCGAATCCCAGGACCCTGGGATCATGACCTGAACCGAAGGCAGACGCTTAACGACTGAGCCACCCAGGTGCCCCTATACTGTCTTATTATTTACCAAACAAGGAGGGGAGGAGAGATACGACCAAAAACTAAAACAATGGTAGACCATTTGGGCAATTAATCCTGTCTGTTTACACATAAAGATGCATGCTCACAGTTTGTTTCTGGGTTTGAATATGTATATAAATATATATTTCAATATCAACCAAAATGGATTCAGGAACATCAGAAATGGAAGGAGAAGGCTGGATAACATCTAAGTTTCTAAATGAAACTAACATCCAATTCTCAAATGTGTAACTTTATTTCTGAGTAAGTTTTATTTCTGCTACAGCTGAACTTTGAACTGGAGACATAAAGTTATACATTTCCTGGAAAATGTTTGGTCTGGGAAGGATCAGATGTTGCCTTGCAAACAGTAGCCAAGTATTTTGATTATTTTTGGGATGTTAGAGAATATATTTCTGTTCATTTCTAATTTATTAACTATAGATACTCATTTAATAAATACTTATTCGGTTACATTAAAAACAAATGAATAATTCCTGACAGTTTAAAAGAACAATTCCATTTCTTATCAAATAGCTTCAATGGCCAGTGCAATTTAGTATATGTGAGTGTGAGCATATACAAACATATTAATTCCCTCTGTGTATCAATCATTATGCTAGGAGCTGGGAATAGGAAGATGAACAACAGAGTTGGGGAAGTCATGGGGATGAAGAACATACGGCTAAAACACAAATAGGGGTTAACTTTTCTAGCCGTCAAGACCAGTTATGAAAATCATGAGTAAAATTCCTTTTTAAAGTTCTATTGTGGAAGAAACTTAATTTAGGCCACAGTCTTGACCATAGGAAACATATGACCTTTCATCTCTATGACATATGAGAAATTGAAATAAAATACAAGAAATGCAAAAACAATAGTATTTACTCTTAGGCCTCAATCACCGTAATGAAAAGAGGAGCTTAATTCACAAGGAGACACTAATGCTGGGAATAATAAGAGAATCAGAACCACAGTTAATTAATTTTCCAATTATTGTTATGGGTAGTGACCAACAAGCAGTCTGTTGCTATAACAGATTCACTGCACTTAATGACATGTTTGTTTTAGAGCAATACATTTGTTTTAGCTTAATTAAATTAATATATTCATACCCTTTCAAAAGAAGTTGAGGTTGTTTGCCTATGTTGGTTTGCGATCTTCACAATGTTCCTATAAACTTTTAAGAATCTAAGAGAAATATGTATTATTCATTTGCAAATCTAAACAGTTCTCCTTTAAGGGAAATCACAAAAATAACCACATAAAAGAGTAATTATTAATCAGGTATCAATGGGATAGTTTGTGGAAATTTTTTTATCTTGCTAATTGGCTCTTTACAGAACCACACAGCTGACAGGAACCTACTTTTCTTTCTTACCTTGCTGGATAAAAATGAAATGTAGACACTGAAGTTTTCTTCTGAAGATTAAAATATATCAAATAAATCCTTTGATGATATGCTTCAGTACTTAAGGGTACACAGCTTTCCTCATTGTTCACGGGAGTTCCAGACAGCAACCAGATTAGCTGGTGACTGAGTCATTTCTGGAGCTTCCTCTCACCTTGGTGCCCTGTTTCCATGTTTCTTTCCAGTGCAGGGTTGGGTCTACTTCTCCCCACTGCTAAGTCTGCATGACTGGGACATAAGGAAGTTTGGAAAGATGCGTCTCTACTGGATGTGTCATTTACTTATCTTCTCCAGGCTCTAGGTTTTGGCCCTAGGGTAATGGGCTGCATTTTATAGCAGTATCTCTGCTTCCTTGGTAGCATGTAGAGATGCTGAAAATGATGGCAGTGAAAGTCAGAACACGTGAAGGCGGTGCTGGAAACTGACTAATGCTGGAGGTTAGATAACAAATGTTGGTTGTATTCTCACGTTGTGATGTGAGGGACCTGCATATTTAAGAACTGACCAAAAAATGGGCACATTTTAACTTTTTCACTCGCTAGAGGGATAGATTTGTCTTTTTCTATTACGAGAAATTATTATAGCTATTTAAGCAACGATTTTCAAGTTTGGGGGCCAAAAGTTTCCACAACTGTGGCAACTGGAACTAAATTATATACCTGAATATGCACCTTTAAGAGAGAAGGTCAATTCAAGTGGTACCTGCATATGTCGGTCACCTTCTTGTCCAATCATGTTTCTCCATTCCGTGAGTGATCGCTGCAGATGTTCAAGTCCAGTTTCCCAGAGTCTGATGCGACCTCCCATATCAACAGTAACAACACCACCTTTGCCCCACTCAGCTAGCAGAGCATCTGTGTCTGAAATAGTAGATAGCCATGTGGTATATGGCGAGAGAGATTCTGATCTGATAAGGAAATTATAGTAGTTAGTCAATTGGTAGTAATGAAGCTAGTTTACCTAATTTTGGTTCATTAAACTGGCTATAAAGAATTCTAATAGTAAGCACATTAAAAGATACCAAGAGATTCATCTGTAAGAAAAAAAATAACACAGTTTTCTATTGGTTATTTACACTTTTCTGTATTTGTGGACTCCCGATGATACTAGCATTCACTGTCAGAAGGAAAAGAACTCTAAACCATCTCATATCTCATTCACCTGCAATGCTGGACTCACTATTTAGGGCTCTAAGTTTCAGTCTAAGTGCTGAAACTGATGTCTTGTTTATGGGCTTTAACTGCATTTGTATTTAATATTTTGCATTTTCTAACTTAGGAAGTTAAGGAATTTATAACAAGGAATTTATGTATTTCTCATATTACATATATCATACATATACATACTTCCTTTGTTATATATTCATTTCTAGGAATGCAGCTTTTGCCTATAAGTCAACTGCACACTTCCTTTTTCTGAATATAGCTCTCACTAAACAAAAGAAACAGATTAGAAATTCTAATTAATCTTTAAATACATCTGATACTTTCTATATGAAGTAAATGGTCTAAAGGGATAGTCTGATCAGATAATAAAAACACAATAAGCCATCAGTGTAGATCTGGGAAAAACCACAAAACCACTATATGTTGGGTAAAATCTTATAATATCCTAAAGAATAAACCAGGACTACTTTGACCTTTCTTTCCAGTCTGCCTTAGTAGATACTCAACACAGAGTGACAGAGCTAGCCTTTCTGGGACACAAAAGTTTTAGAAAATGTTAATATGAAGAGGATGATAACAGTAGGATGGGTCCCCAGGTTTCAGAACTACTTTACAGTTCTAGAAGGACTCACAGAAGGTAACATTTGATATAATACAGGGTTTATCTCATGGTGCTCTCCCAAAAACATGTGCCTTAGTAAAAAATTAATAGGTACAGATGGTGAAGTAAAGGGCTATTCCAGAACAATGAAATTTATCTATGTGAAACAATGTTTGAGATTCTTCCAAGAGCACTCAAGATGTAAGACTGTGGAATACTCTATTTACTGGCTAAATGTTTAACTCTTCATACCATGAAACTTGAAATTTCTACGGGCAATTTCTTCAATATGTCAAAAAAAAGTGCTGAAAAAAATCACTATTTACTACAATTTGCTCCCCAGCTCTAGAATCTCTTCTTCACCTTGTTTTAAATGCATCTTCCCCTTACTACATAATAGCAACGTCATTAAAGAATACACAGAATTATAGTAGAGTGAGGCCCAGATTTCCATACACCCACAGATGAGAGCTAGGCAGTATCATTTCACAGATGTAAATAATTACAAAAATTTGAGGAAAAATACTCAAGTTTTACTGGGGGCAAAAGTGATGTATTCATTTTGGCCCTGTAGTTATATACAGTGTTACTGTATTTTCTGTTATTTGAAGTTAGCCATCAGATGGAAAATTCCAGCTATCTAGCAGAATGCTAAATTTAAGCAACTAGCAGGAAAACTGAAATCCAGATGGGTTGTTCTCTTGGATTGCATATATGCCAAAAATGGCAATAGCTAATCTCAAGAGAAATTCAGGATATACTGATAATGAACAGACTCCAAATCACATGGCACTTGAAATATGGCAAGTCCAAACTGAGATGTTCCAAAAGTGTAAAATACATACTGATTTCAAAGACTTAGAAGAAAAAAGGAATATAAAATATCTCATTAAAATTTTTATATTGAATATGTGTCAAAATGGTAACATTTTATGCTTTTAAAATTTATTAAAAATATTTTACTTATTTATTTTAAGGAGAGAGTGTGCATGAGAAGATAATAGTGTTTTAAATACATCGGGTCAATAAAATGTGATTAAAGTTAATTTCACCTATTTATTTTTCCTTTTTAAAAATATGGCTAATAAGGACTAGACAATGAGTGACATTATCTGGCTCGCGTTCTATCTCCGGCAGGCAGTGTGGCTCTGAAGGAACAGCCGCTCTGCCAGGTGTTCCTCCCCGGCAGGCATCATACACGGTTCACACAGAAGGTTAAAAGAGAAGAACAATGAAATAATTTCTAAGAGAAATACTGGAAAAAAGTTATTAATGCTTTTAGAAATGTAAAAAAACCAGAAGTTGTTCTTTGCTTTTGTTGCTTGAACTAATAGTGTATTTTAATAAGCATATACTTCATATGGAATAAGGAAGATGCTCTAAGAAGGCATACTTATATATGTTGGAACAAGTAAATCTATTTTTTTTTTTAAAGATTTTATTTATTTATTTATTTATTTGAGAGAAAGAAAGAGAGACAGAGAAACAGTATGAGAGGGGAGAGGGTCAGAGGGAGAAGCAGGCTCCCCGCTGAGCAGGGAGCCCGATGCGGGACTCAATCCCAGGACTCCGGGATCATGACCTGAGCCGAAGGCAGTTGCTTAACCAACTGAGCCACCCAGGTGCCCTCTATTTTTTTTTTTTTTTGAGTAATGCTTTGATTATTCATATTTATTGAACCTGATTAAGGGTCCTAAGAAATGAAACTGTGTTTCTCAGTTACTGTGACCTGTCAGGCTGGGCTAGTCTCTTCTAGGGGTTGGAGGAGCGGCTAGAAAGCGGCCTGGTGATGCTGGGGGTGAGTGACAGGTCTCCGAGTAGCCGGCCTTTCTCTCATGCTGGAAGGCTCTGCAGGCTTCTCTGCTAGAGAGTTCCGGTGAGGTTTTCATCCCTGTGTTGTGAGGACTTAGTCGCCCGTCAGGGAGTGTATGTTATGAGGGGATGTAGTGTCAAACTAGGCCAAAGCAGAGGAAAAGATTAGAAGAAGGAGGTGCTGGCTGGGGGTGGGGGTGGATTGGGTGGGGGAGGGGAGCAAAGTAAGGAAGAATGAGGAAGTTCCAGAGCAGTTCTGCTGAGAGAGGGAGATCAGGCATGGATGCATCCAGAAAGGGACAGGCTACTGGTGAGGACACTGTGATTCTCAAGGGTAGAAACCAAGCACGTAGTTTTCCTTCTGTATCCTCGGTCTAGTTGGTTTAGATACTTTGCTTCCATCACTGGACAATAACAGAAGCAGTGAATGGTCATGAGTTCCATTCAAAATCTCTGGAAGCCTTTAGCCACTGTATAGCCTTCACAACATTTTTTAAGAAATCATTTTTAAAAATGCTATTTAAATTCCTTTGACATTTTGAACACATTTACCTCTGAAAACTACTATATAAAGTTAATAAATAAGGTGGATGGAGTTCGAGAGTATTATGCTAAGCAAAATAAGTCAGTCAGAGAGGACAAATACCGTATGATTTCACTCACATGTAGAGTTTAAGAAACAAAACAAACAAGCAAAGGGAAAAAAAGAGAGAGAGAGAGAGAGAAACCAAGAAACAGACTCTTAACTGTAGAGAACAAACTGATGGTTACCAGAGGGAGGTGGGCAGGGGGATGGGTGACATAGGTGATGGGGATTAAGGAGTGCACTTGTCGTGATGAGCACTGAGCAATGTATGGAAGTGTTGAATCACTATACTGTGTACCTGAAACTAATATTACACTGTGTGTTAACTAATGGAAATTCAAATAAAAACTTAGAAAAAAAAAATAAAGATGAAAATTTTTTGCAATACTGAAAACGCTGTTTTAGATAAATTAAATTAATCACTGGGATAAATCAGTGAATAGATCAATGACAGAGAAATGAAGCCTTGAAGGCTGTTAGACTTATACCTATATAACATTTGAACATTTGTCCCAAATGAAAATAAAAATAGCAGTAAAGCATGCAGAACAGCAGCAAGATACAAGCCAACTGCAACTGGGGTGGGGTGGGGGGAGAAGAGCCTGCTATTTCAGGAGGCAAAAGCACACATTTATTCGGAGTGTTCGGTAAGACTTGACTTGCTTTTGATCTGACATATGAACTGGGAACAAAGGTGAACGTGGATTACCTGGGAATAGGGATATATCGGAGTTTCTTTGATTGAAGATCAGTGATTTCTATATAACCAGCTGTTTGCGGAGGGGTCACATCTGCAGACAAGTCATGACATGAGCTGAGTATTAAATTACTGCATGATACCAAAATAAGACCAGAAGAAAGCATGAATGTTGCTAAAAGTGCAATGAAGTTACCAGTAGCCTAGGGCAGAGCTCTGAGACCCACCTGACAAGGTCCTGGGTCAAGTCTAGTCTCTAGGGTTATGTTTTTGTCAACAAAACACAAAGACTGTCAAATACATACATATTAGGCCATGATTTTTCACTGTCAGAAACTGACCTAAGTCCTTTTCATTGTCTTTGCTAGCTTTCCAAGACGAGACGTTTTAGCACTTAGAGTTTATTTGAAAAGATTTCATCACCTGAATTCTGTTTTTCCTTCCTAGGAAGTCACAATGACAGTACAAAGTAGGCGATGCAGCACCCACTTTGTAATCGGACTGGCCACTGGCTCTGACATTTCCGAACTGTGTTTTATGCTGGTCAAGTTATCTTGCTTCTTTTGTCATTTGTAAAATGGGGATAACAACAGCATCTGAGCATCATAGACATTATTTTGAGGATTAGATGCATTTAGTGACTGGAAAGCATTTAATTAGTAGCTGCTCAGCACATGGTACCTGTAATTATTAGGGCCCCCCAAGACAGGAGAGGGTGTGGTGAGGATGGGCCTGTGGGATGAGGACTCTGGATCACGGATGAAAGGGTGGGGGAAGGAGAGGGTATGACATATAGGGGCCAGAGCCCCCACCTCTAATTCTGGAGTTGTTTCCCAGCCAATTCCAGGGGTCTGCTGACTTCTCTTCCAAAGCCCTGAATACCACCACTCATCATCACTAGCTGCCACTACTGTGTGCCAGAAACTCTGCTTAGTCTTTATAGGCAGGGTGTTTAATCCTGACCACAAAGACTCATGATTCCTGCTGGAATGAGGAGGAAGCTGAAGCTAATAGAGGTGCGATGATAATGTGACCTGCTTGAGGCGACACAGCTAGAGAGTGATGGAGATGGCTTTCAAACCCAGGCCTTCCTGGCTTTGAAATCTCTGCTCTGTCCACCACTCCACACAGCTCCTGCCTAAGCTGACCCTAGGGCAACAATTTTTAAAATGGCCTCATTTTAGAAGATATTGGCCATTAATGTCTCTTAAAAAAAAATCTCCCCTCACAGAACCCATACTTTTTTTTTTTTTTTTTTTAAGATTTTATTTATTTTTTGACACAGAGAGAGACAGCGAGAGAGGGAACACAAGCAGGGGGGATGGGAGAGGGAGAAGCAGGCTCCCCGCGGAGCAGGGAGCCTGATGTGGGGCTCAATTCCAGGATCCTGAGATCGTGACCTGAGCCGAAGGCAGACACTTAATGACTGAGCCACCCAGGCGCCCCCAGAATCCATACTTTAAATTTAAAGATTTTTGTCTGTTTTCTGTCCTTATTACAACTTCATGTTAGAATGAGATATTCAAGATGTTCACACTGAATTTATCCAATGTAGTTTACAAAAAATAAGAAACTTGGCATTTTTATTTCATGTTTGCAGCCGGAAGTTTTTGAGTAGACCCTCCAAAAAATTCAAAACTCAAAATATGTCTTATTTACTCAACAAACAGAGTTAGGTTTACTTTGCACCAGACACTATACAAAGCACTGAGGAGAGAGAAGGAGATGTGATTCCTGTTTCATCTGAGGAGCCCACAGCAGAAAGAGGAAAGTTCCTTAAAAAAAAACAAAAAAAAAACATAAAAAACCCCCACACAACAAAACAAAACCCATCGTGGGCCTTTGGGAACCCACAGGCCTGGGGGCTAGGTATGAGCTGCAGAGCAAGGCAAGGAGGAGTGCCAGAGGTCAGAGGGTTAGGAGGAAAGGAAGGTAATGCCCAGGGATAGCAGAGGGTAAGAAAAGAGAGTTACTATGGTAACCTGACCACCAGCTGAATTGGCTGTCCCTAGATGGCCATTTATATAAAACAAGCATGCTTATCATCAGTCACACACAGCCTGCACTGCAAATGCTGCCTGGGATAGAAGGTCAGCCTTGGATAAAGTTTTGCACCATATATCACTTTTGATAGTTCCTGCTGCTAAGACCTATCCGAAGTAGGTTGAATTATTTATAGACCCAGGTTCTTTGCCAAAAATGACCAGTTATTGAAGCAGTTGGGATGACTAGAGCTGTCTCGTTAACCGACTTACATTTTGGCTTGTCACTCATGGGCGCTTTTTTTTTTTTTCATAAGTAGTAGTATTAAGCTGAGCTATGGCCACCAGTACTTTCAGACGGCCCATGAAAGCAAAGCACAGTAAGCCAACTTATTTTAAAATATCTTTTCTTTCACTGTGCAAATTAATTCCGTGGCATAAAGAGGGTGAGAAAATGCAGTAATGGCTGTGTCTATTTCAAGAAGAGGAAAGCAAGAATTTTACTCCTGGTGCTAAAAAATATTTTCACATATCAGAAAAGGCACTTTGTGGCTATAAAGCACTTTTCAAAGCAGTATTAAGGGAGTGGTGGTGGTGGTGGTGATGGTGAGCACTTGAAAAATAATCAGCATTGACGTTTACTGATTTGAAAACGAATCAGCTCGGAATACATGACTGAATTAAGGAAGTGAACACCGCAGCCAGATTTCCCTCCAAACTTGGCCAAATCCTTGTCTATCCATTTTAAACGTTTCAATGCTGTAGAGAGGACAGAGGCTCAGTAAATTTCCATTACATTTATAATCAGGTGGATTTCAAGGATAGGTGTAAGCTACGCGTGAAGATGAGTTCATAATGATGAAAGGGAAGTCAATGGCTGCGTGTTTACTGCATAGTTCCCGGGAACAGTGGGGACAGCTTCTGCGCACAGCACCAAGGTTAGGAGGAGGTATAAGAGTTGTCAGACAAAACAACTGAGAACACATTTGGAGGGAAGATGAAATTACATTAAAAAATTCACTCCTTTTAGCAATGTAATTTGATGTACATCTGTTAACTACCAAGTTTAATGCACTTCTGCGTTCACAGATTAAGAGTGATGAGTGTCCTGCAATAGCGCCAATGCCAAATCTTTTAAAACACAGAGTATCACTTTTAATCCAGAGTTGTTACTTTGTGTTTGAAGAGCTGAGGTCTGTGATTAAAGAAAAAAAGAAAAGAAAAGAAAAAGCAACTAACAACTAGGGAAAAAAAAAAAAAGACTGGAAGAAAGCAGTAAATCTCTCCCTGGCTGCATTAAACAAAAGTTATGCCATCTTTATGAAAGCCATCAGAATAGCCTTTATAGTTTCTATTGATTTCTTTAATAAAAGGCTGATATGCATTAGTTCCAGACTAATCAGATGGTTGGATTCTATTTACTTAAAAAAAAAGCCAAACTATTTTTTATACCAGTGTCAGCTCAAAGATTGCTTCTTAACCAGAGCAAAGAGTTCTTAAGCTATAATCTTTCCTCTACTACTTTGGAAGTTATATACTCTATTCCTAACTTACTGACATACAAACTTAATCAATATCGCATCCTTCCTCCTGAACAATGTAAGGCACTTAGAAAACTTTAACATTAGTCACTCCTCTCCTAACTTGTAGATTCTAATTGTCTCATAGTTTCGATATATGCTTCTTAAAATTTCACAAACTTTTATTATTTTTGTTCCTTATAATTAATGCTTGTTAGCCATATATTTACTACTTTCTCGTGTATTCTCATCTGAACTGGTTGATCCCTAGGCCTGTGCACAGCTATCCTCCTGGGATCTCCCTTCGTCATTCTCCTAGGAATTTTTTTTTTTTTAATAGCCCACATTTATAAAATTCTTCCTATGTGCCAGACACCATCCTAAGCACTTTATGTATATTTGAAATATTTAAGGAATACTACTTAAACAAATGAGGGGAAATAAAACTCCTAGCAACAAAGAGAAAAATGGTCAAAGATATAAACAGGCAATTCTCAGAAGAGTAAATCACAGCATATGAAAAGATTCTCAAAGTTCTTAAAAATTAGGGAAAGATAAACTGAAACCACAATAGAAGGTCTGATCCCTACAAGAGTAGATAAGGATGGGGAGCGTCAGGACCTCTTTTATGAGGCTGGAACAACATTGAGAAACAATCTGGTAATTCTACTCGTAGATATATCCCCTATGATTTCTTAGCATGTACACAAGGAGAGGGGTACAAGGATATTCATTGCCCATTATCTGTAATAGCAAAAATTGGAAAGAACCTAAGTGTACATCAACAGAGACCCGATGAATAAACTACAGTGTTCAGCAGTGAAAGTAAATGAAGGAGCTATCAATGTGGATGATGACAAAAGATCATCTCCTTTGACCAAACTCTAGTCAGGCTCTTCTGGATCCTCTTCCCAAACAGGCCCCAACTTTTAGGCTTCTGTATTCATCTCTGTACTGTTCACTTTTATCAAGAGTCCTGCTAAGTCAGTTTAACTAGAATCCCCCACCCTCCACATGTGATCAGGTTCCTCATCCTCCACCATCCCCGAGGTAAGGTCTAATCACCCTGGCCTGCCTTCAGCAAGAATCCTCCAGGGTCAATTTAGCCAGAAGTGTTCCTTTTCCTTGATTTCCTTTTAGTAGTTTTCTATCCACTGATCCCTACCAAAAGTTAGAAGATCTATACTACCTGATTTTGACACTCACTATAAAGCAGTGTCAAAGCTAGAAAGTAATCGAGTGTGCTATTAGTGAAGGGATAGACACAGAGATCAATGGAACACAAAAGAAAATACAAAAATAGACCCCAACATGTGTGGTCAGTTGATTTTGAGCAGAAGTCCAACTGCTGAAACTCAAGGGAGAAAGGACAGATCTTCCAGCAAATGGTGCTGGAACAAGTGAATATCCGCATACAAAACAATGAGTCTCAATCCACACCTTGCACCATATAAAAACAATTATCTCAAAATGGAACCTTAAATGTAAAATCTAAAACTACAAAATTTCAAGAAGGGAAATTTTCCCTTCATCAAAATGGGAGAAAACGTTTGAAAAGAATATTTGATAGTGGACTTGTACCCAGAATATATAAGGAACACACAAAACTCTTTAAAAAAGTCACCCAAATGGGGTGCCTGGGTGGCTCAGTTGGTTAAGCCACTGCCTTCGGCTCAGGTCATGATCCTGGAGTCCCGGGATCGAGTCCCGCATCGGGCTCCCTGCTCGGCAGGGAGTCTGCTTCTCCCTCTGACCCTCCCCCTCTCATGTGCTCTCTCTCTCTCATGCTCTCTGACTTTCATTCTCTCTCTCTCAAATAAATAAATAAAATCTAAAAAAAAAAAAAAAAAAAAGTCACCCAAATAACCCAAGGGCAAAAAATCTGAGACATTTCACTAAGGAAGGTACACATGACAAGATGCTCAACATCATTAGGCACTGGGAAAATGCAAATTAAAATCATAATGAAATACTGCTGCACAACTACTAGAATGGTGAAAGACTGGTTATACCAAGTACTGGCAAGGAGGCAGCAGAACTAGAACTTTCCTTCATTGCTGATAGGAAGGCAAAAGGTATTGTCACTTTGTAAAACAGTTTGGCAGTTCTATCATATAACGTAAAAATGCCATTCCAACGTATTTACCCCAGTGAAGCAGAGACTTATGTTCACTTAAAGATTTGTGCACAAGAGTTCACAATAGCCTTATTCATTATTGTCAAAAAGTGGAAATGATTCAACTATCCACCAACTTGTGAATGACCAGACGAAGTGTGCACAATCACACAAGAGACTACTACTTGGCAATAAAATGAACTACTGGCACAGACAACAATATTAATGATTCTCAAAGACATGATATTAGGTGAAAGAAACCACTTGAAAGAACATATACTGTATGATGCCATTTATATGAACATTCTGGAAAAGGCAGATCCGTAAGGCCAGAAATCAGTTCGGTCAGGGGACAGGGAGTAGGTGGAAAGGCTGACCACAAAGTAGCATGGGGAGATGGAACTGTTCTCTGTCAGTTATGGTGATGGTTACACAACTGTATGTGTTTGTCAAACTCACTGAACTATATACAAACTGAACTATATATAAACTGAACCTTAATAAGAACAAAGGCATACTTTAAAAATATCACTCTGTCTGATGCATGGAGAATGGGTAGGATGGGGAAAGAGTGGAAGAGGAAACGTCAGGAGGCTGTTGCAATATTCTAGTGCAATATGGCAGTGATTTGGATGTTGGTAATAGAACTCTAGTCAAGTGGGTAGAATCAAAATATATTGGTGAGGTTGTATCAAAAGGACACGGTAATTTATGATGGGATTAGATAGAGAGGATGAGGGAGATGAAGTATCAAGGTAGACTCCCGGGTGCACTGAATTCTAGTACAGAATTTCTTGTATTTCCTGGGATGGTGTCATGCCCCTGTACCTTTCACACAGGGTTCCCCCTTCCTGAAACAATTCCTTCATTTGATTCACTCCCATTCATCTTTTCAAGGGTCAGCTCATAATCACCAGTCTGGACTGTAAGCTTCTCCTTTTGTAGACACCTTGTGAATATTCCTGTCATAGCACTGTACTGAGACTGTCACTTTATTCACCTGCTTCTTCTACCTTAAGAAACATTTTGAGGAAATGGTGATTTCTTTGGAAGGAACTAATTCTAAATATCATCATATAACCAGGACTTGTCAACCCAGTAATAGATTATAATACATTTAGCATTATATTTATTAAGTCCACAGTGATAGTAACGAATGTAAACACAAGACAACATTTACTACCACTATGATGCAAATAACAAACAGTGGCTCAACGAGCAAACATTTTCATAATTATCCATTATGGTGAAAGCCCATGTGGTTCAGCAAGAATAGCCCTAGGCTTGGGATTGGAAGACCTGGTGCACATCTGGGCTCTGCTGGCCACTGGTGGGGTGGCCCTTGGCATGCCATCTTACCTCCCTTTGTCAGCCTCCCTGCATACAAGTTCAAGAGTACACTGATGACAGAATGGGGATTTGAATATTAAATAAATGTATACAAGGAAAAGTGATCGGCACAGGCCCTGGCCTATGTTTTGCAGTAATAAATATAAGATGACCCTGAGAGCACTGCTGAGGGGATCAGTCTGCATGAGTCTCTGGCCTTTCATCATAGCTGGCCCCATTTTCTGTGCCTGATGGTCTAATAATTTTTAAAAGTCTATTTGAAAACATCTTCTAAGTAAAGTTACTGTGTAGATTGTAAGGCAAAGGAAGAAGAGTTTTAATAGCAGTGCCTTCCATCACACACTGCGAGAAACTGAGTGAAAACTTTCTGAGCACACACAGAGGTCTTTTTAGCTACTAGACCCTGGTAGAATTATTCACATTTATACATATAGAATGATAATGATACATTAAATATCCTTACCCAAAGCAAACTACTTTTACTACCTCAGCAAATTAGGAATTGGTAAATTTCTTACCTTTTGGGTAGACATCTTTTAGAGGGACTTCTCCCGGGGGCAGAATCCTGACTATCTGATTAGTATCTAAAAGAGTCACGCAATTGCTCTGTTTTGGAGTTTCACTTTTCTTCTTTCCTCCATAGAATGTTCTGTCAGTGACACTTGGTTTATGCAAGGATGATGGCCTTCTCCAAGAATAGACTTCACTGGGTGACTGAAAGAAAGAAAAGATGAAAGTACTGAATATAGGGGTGCCTGGCTCAGTCAGTAAAGCATCTGACACTTGATCTCAGCTCAGGTCTTGATCTCAGGGTCGTGAGATCAAGCCCCACGCTGGGCTCCATGCTCGGCATGGAGCCTACTTAAAAAAAAAAAAAAAAAGTACTGAAATATAGTTGACCCTTGAACAACATGGGTTTGAACTGTGCAGGTCCACTTATATGCGGGTTTTTTACAGTTCAGTAAATGTGTTTTCTCTTCCTTATGATTTTAATGACATTTTCTTTTCTCCAGCTTACTTTATTGTACATATATAATGTTTATAACATGCAAAATGTGTGGTAATAGACTGTTTATGTTATCAGTAAGGCTGCCAGTCAACTGTAGGCTATTAGTAGTTAAGTTTTGGGGAGTCAAAAGTTATTCATGGAGTTTTGACTGTGTGAAGGGGGTCAGTGTCCCTAACTCCCATGTTGTTCAAGAGCCAACTGTACTATAAACTACATTCACCACACCCGGTACAATGCAGCCCTTTAAGCGGATACCAGTGGTAAACTTGTATTTCACAAGTATAAGAAAATCAAATTACTTCTTAACCTTTTTGAATTTGGTATAGGAAATAGCTGCTTCACCAACAATCATATTTTTCAGGCAAATGTGAAATATACAACATATTTTTTACGTTGAAATGAATTGTAACTAAAGAGAGGGAATATAACAATATAGTCAGTTTAAAAATAAAATAAATCTCTACTACATCTACTCTGTGGCATTACCAGCATTCTGAAGTACCTGAGTGTGCCTTTCCATTCATATTTCCTTCTGTCTGCCCTAGATGTTTAGAACTCTTCTGGAAGTTTGTATATTTTTTCCCTCTTGCTTTACTTAAAATTTTTACCATATATGCATTTATCCTTCCCTACCCCAAGATCATAAATATTCTCCTATATATTCTCTAAACGTTTTAAAGTTTTGTCTTTCACATTTAAGTCCTTAACCCATTTGGGATTTATTTTTGTGAATGGCATGAGGCAGAGATTCATATTCATCCTTTTTCACATGGATAGCTAATTGTCCAAATACCGTCAAATACCAAACAGCACTATCAACATTGCTATTATAAAATACAGTTCTGAATATGCATGCATCTGTTGCTGGGCACTTCATTCCACTCTCTTATTTATTTTTCTACTCCTACATGCATACCATTGTCTTAGTTACTGAAGCTTTATAATAAGCCTTGAAATTTAGTAGGGCAAGTTATCTCTGCCTCTATTTGGTTCTTCTTCAGGAACATCTTGATTATTGTTTGTCTTTGCTCTTTCATAAAATTGTATGAGAGTTGGATTTGCTCTGCACCCTTGTCAGTATTTGATATTGTCAGTATTTTTTTATGTTAGCCATGTAGTAGTGTCTTATCGTGATTTTAATTTGCATTTCCCAAATGACTAATGATGTTGAACATCTTTTCATGTACTTAATCTCTGTATCCTCTTAAATCATCTGTTCAAGTCTTTTGCCTTTTTTTTTCACATTTACCTCATTATTTCTGTATCTATCTAAATATATTGAAAACTGTGAGTTCACACAAATAGATTCAATTCCAATGCAATGACTATAGGATTCATTCTAGTGTTCCTTTCTCTATCTGTAACTCCCTTCTCCAACAGTGAGAAACTAGACTTCATTATCTTTAATATATTTACTTTCTTGCTCAGTTCCACTGAATGTGATTCATATCTCATCCCACTACTAACTTTCCCTCGCAAGCAAATGCCTTCCTTACTCTGCTTGGTCCTAATAGTCCACGCTGGGCTACGCTCATGAATGGACGCCCTCCTCACCTTACTTGGGCTCCTAAATCCTACACCAGGCTACCTCTACCTCCTCAGGGGCACCTCCAGGCATTGTGCCTGGAGTTCGTTGCTATCACTGGTGATTACACCCTTCCCCATCTGGGATGTCCTCACCTGCTCAGCCTCTGACCTCTGACACCTCACACTGAGCCACTGTTTGCCCATTTTCTATATTGGATGATTTGTTTTCTTGCTCTTGAGTTTTAAGAAATCTTTGTATGTTCTAGATACAAGTCCTTTGTTGGAAATATGATTTGCCAATATTTTTTCCCAGCCATATCTTTTCATTCTCTTAACAGTGTCTTTTATAGAGCTGAAGTTTTAAATTTTGATGAAATTCAATTTATCAAAAATTTTGTTATGGATCATATCTGAGATGCTCAGTAGAGTGTTTAATAGAAGTGATGATGGTGAGTATCTTGTCTTATTCTTGATATTAAAAGGAATGCTTTTAATGTTTCACTACTGAGGATGATATTTGCTATAGGTTTTTATGGCTATTTGGCATTAGGTTAAGGAAGTGATAATAAGTTAATAATAATTTAGGTGCCTCAGATAATGCTATAAAAAGTTGATAGGTGACATATCCCTTTATTGATAGCTTTATGAAGAGTCAAAAGAAATTCACACAAAAGCAGAAAGGCACTGTGGTACACGGGAAAGGATACAGGTTTGAGGGTAAGTCATCCTTGACCTCAAATCCCAGCTCCTTTACTCATAATTTTTGTGGCCTAGGGGATACATCTTTCTCTGTTTCTGTTTCTTCATCTATAAAACCTTATAAAATTGTTTTAAAAATTGTCATGTATGAAAGGGTTTAGAATAGTGCAATGCCTGATTTTTGTATTAGGGTCTAAAAAATACAATTTTATCATAGAATGTTGAAAGGCTGCCTAACTGACCCTAGTCTTTCATTTAACAAATATTCACTAACACCTCCTATGTGTTGGTTACCATACTAAGTAGGGGGGATAGAACTTTTTTTTTTTTTAAGATTTTATTTATTTATTTGACAGAGAGAGAGACAGCGAGAGAGGGAACACAAGCAGGGGGAGTGGGAGAGGGAGAAGCAGGCTCCCCGCCGAGCAGGGAGCCCAATGTGGGGCTTGATTTTAGGACCCTGGGATCATGACCTGAGCCGAAGGCAGACGCTTAACGACTGAGCCACCCAAGCGCCCCAGGGGGATAGAACTTTTAATTTAACAAGGTCACTAGTCCTACCAGCTATAAAGGATTTCTATAGGGTTAATACAAAGTGTCTTATACTCAGTGCCAAATACTTTTACTTTCTAACCCTTTTTTACAGTAACATTATATTTCTATACTAATTTCTTCAATCAGAAGATCAGTATTTTAAATGATTCCACCTTCAGAAATATAGATCTAGTATTTTCCCTACTGATGGCAGCAATCATTGAGAAAGCATATTAAACACAACTCTCATTTAGTCAAGGCTGCTGTAGATACTGTATTCCAACAACATGTTTCATTTTAGTTATATAATACCATAGCAAATGCTTTTTACTTGATAATTAGGAAGACATATGGCAAAATCCTAAGCCACATATTATACACTGGGTTTTGGATTTCAGATGTCTTATACCCTGAAATAGTCACCATTCATTAATTACATTAAAAATCTGAGATTATGTGAGATTGGCGTACCATCAAGCAGAGCCCATATTTTTATCTTTAAATGATTCTATTAAAAAATAAAAGCTACAAAGGAAATTATGAAAATTAAATGTTAAATCAAAACACATGGAGCTACATCTAAGGTTATTAGATGGCATCTTAGACTTAAATAACCTTTATATTTAATTTTCCCCTCTTTCCATTAGGAGAAGATGGTGCCTCATTTCACCCGAATTCAATTACAAATAGCCTCCTCTTTACAGATAACAGTACACAACAGCAGAAGGGATCACTTAAGAGCAAATTAAGTTGAAACTATCACCATAATCTGGATGCTGCAAAGATATGATAAATCAGAGCAAAACTCAATGGAAAGTGAATTGATGTTCATGAGTGTTGAAAACATTTAATCTACAGGAATGAGACTCCCCCTTCTAGAACTTTAAAAAATTCTAGAAGACGTGTTATTTTGTTAGTCTCAAACGTTTCTCTTGACAGATTACATAAGCACACATTAAGACAACATGATGTAAAATTACAGTCAGTCGGTTAAACATTTCACTGTGTCACAGGGACTCATACGGGAAAATACTGGTTTCCCCTTATTAAATTACATAATTACATTACCCTTTATTTTATTTTTTATTTTTATTTTTTTTATTACCCTTTAAATGTTAGTTTTAAAAAAGCAATGAAACTCTAGGTAGAATGCATTTTCTTTTTTTAAAAAATATTTTATTTATTTATTTGACAGAGAGAGACACAGTGAGAGAGGTAACACAAGCAGGGGGAGTGGGAGAGGGAGAAGCAGGCTTCCCGCGGAGCAGGGAGCCTGATGCGGGGCTCGATCCCAGGGCCCCGGGCTCATGACCTGAGCCGAAGGCAGACGCTTAACGACTGAGCCACCCAGGCGCCCCTAGAATGCATTTTCTAATGACTGATTTGGAATACAGACTTGATCTGAAATGTGTACCAGAATATCATTACATTTTTAACTAACCCTCAAATAGCCTTACAGATTATAGGCTAAACTGGAAGAAGAAATATTTATTCAATAATTGAGAAAAACTGGTGCTTACCACGAGATCTGGGAAGCCAATAACAACTGTAGCATAACTATTCTCATCTGAGAGAATTCGGTTAGGAGAGGCAATCTTTTGTCCGACAGCTGAACTTAGATTTTCAGATGATAGTTGATCACTTGAAATTGTATGAGGTATGCTGAGATCTGCTTCTGAGGTGTCAGAGAAACATTAGATACCATATGCCCCTAAAATGCTCCAGGAATTAATTTTTGCAAGATTTCATTCTTGCCAACTCAAACAGAAAAGCACAAGTTAAAAAAGAGAAAACACTTTAAATTATATTCATGGCCTTTTGTTTGAGAAAAGTCAGTGTTTACAATCAAGGCATCTTCTCTAAGTGAATGCAAGTATTTACTGAATTCAAAATTTGATTAGCAATACCTATTATCATTAATAGCACCCTGCAGGAAAGACATGAAACTGATCCAACCCAGTGCTGGTAATGGTATGTTTTAGTTTTTTTTTCTAAGTACTATTCACTCCCCCCAAAATGGTGATGAATTAAGTAGAAATCCTGAGGGGCTGTGTAAAAAAAAGAAAAGATGCTACCCTAAAAGACTAATGGACTTGGAACCTAAATGTATAGAAAAATTCTGATTTCTCAGTTCAAAAAATTCAAAGACAGAACTGAAAAGATTGTACATTCTTATTTACTAATTCTAATGTAGTTACTAAGTTCTCTCTTTTGGTATAAATTTAACATATGTTGATGTTATTGTTCTTAAATGATTCTAGAGGACTGTAAGCACGTACCATACAGCCATAAGCACAAAGAACAGGGAATTTACCTTGTGTAACTCCAAATCCTGTGCTAGGGGGCTCCTCTTTCAACATGTACAACTGGCAAACCCCACTATCCTCAGATGCAATGTGTGCAGGCTTACTTAAAAGATATCTCCTGTAAACAAACAAAACATCTATGTGAAAAGCTTTTCTTCTTTAATAATTGTGAGTCCAGACTATGAAAAATCAGAATTCCACACCCCCCCCACACTCCAAAGCCTTGTTTTTATATTCTGAGTATAATTTGCAATTTCAGAGTTACATCATGAATTAACAAATAACTTCTCGACACTGTCTAGAGGGAGTAGTGCAAAATAACAATGCAGTAATAAATAGGAACTAAAATCCAACACTTCCTATATGAGGACGGGCTGGGGGAAAAAAAAAGCAACCCTAATGTGACACACCCCCATTATCATGGAACCTGCTACTGATATGACTGTTTGATCAGCCAGCAAGTTAAGTGGGAATCTGGCCTCTTATTTGTGACTAGCTGAGGGACAGAAGCCCTCACCACTGTAATCCCCTTGATCTACCTATTTTTAAGATTTCTAAAATAGGGATGTATAAATAGCAAGAAATCTTTTGCAGAAGGATACTTCTGCTTGTCACCCTAGGGGCAGAAAGAGTCTGTATTTAGCCAGTGGAGGTAATGCGTGAGGGAGGGGACTCAAAATTTAGTGTGCACCCTATTTATGCCAAGTGCATATAATGTCCCTTTCATCAAGAAGTATACAATCCAATGGGGGGAGCTACACAAACATGAACATGACTAAGTAAGAGTAACCAAGATAAAACGAAGAAGAAACTCCTAAGGGGTGAATTCTGTGAAGCTCCAAAAAGGCAACAGCTCTAGGACAGAGACCCTCTGAAGAGAGGATAAATCAAAAATCTATTTTGAAGTGTCTCTAGTTTGGCAAGAATACTGTGAATTCTCAATGTACTAATAGGAAAAAAAAATCCAAAGAAATATGGATCATACGTAAAAGTCATTATGTTTTTACTGTTAATTTCAATGTCATTCTCTGAAACACTTTCATAATTACTCTGCGAAGCAATATTTAATTTATTTTAGTTTTCCCCCTCCCTTTCTTCTTTCACCTACAGAGACGCCAAATTCAGAAACTGTTAAAAGACGGACGTTGGAAGTCAGAACAGTAAGGATGCTGGATAACTGATAAACATGGTTGAGCTATGGTACACTCCGTGAGATGCTATGTAGATCTACCCACTGGTTTGTTTTGTCCTCCACCAGAAGCCACTTGTCCTCTGCTACAAGAAAAACTGTCTTGAGGTTGATGGGAAGTGAGATGGTGTGAGTTCGCCCTTCTAGAACATCCAGCACAGTCAGGCTGTTCCTGAAAGAGGAGAAGAAAACTATCTGAAAGGAAATGGTGAGGATAATGGTTGAGTAATGACGGCACAGTCATTTCATGATCTATCATGCAATGCTAAGAAGAAGGTGTTCAAGACTAAATAATAACAAAGAAAAATGGCAATTGAGACAATGGGGATGGGGAGGCAGAGGGAGAGCGAGTATCTTAAGCACCCAGCACAGAGCAGGACACGGGGCTCATCTCATGACCCAGAGTTCATGACCTGAGCCGAAATCAAGAGTTGGAAGTTTAACCAACTGAGCCACCCAGGCACCCCAAGTTCTATCTGTTCTTAGGTCTGTTTTTAAATGTTCTACAATGTGGGAAGAGTTACTTTTACAATAAAACATTTGCAATTTGGTTACACTGGTTTTAAAATAAGAAAAATATAATTAAACAAGGAAAGAGTGGACAAAATAAGGATCCCAGTTTAAATCTTCTATAACAAAGAGCTCACCCATTTTCTTTGTAGAATACTAGCCAGTTTTTGTGCGAAAATTCTTTACACATTTTATAAGTTTCCTAAAGACAAAACAAAACAAAATATTCACATTAAATGTGTGAGATGCAGTCATGTCTCTTCGGCTCCTTTCCCTTAAATAAAGTTCTTTGACATATAAAACATATAATTCTCTGAGAAGCGACCTCTTTACTTAAGACTCTTATGGTAATGTGGATCAAAATATATTTCAAAATTTATTTCATCTTTAGGATAAAAATTTTAAAAATAATGCCAAATACTGGTTAGAAATAAACCTGCTATCTGGTGATTAACTGTGGAATTTATATCATGACATAAACATACAGGAAACACCGTTTTTTATAGATTTGGATACATTTATGGCATTTAAATTATCTGGTTTTTTTTTTTTTCATGGTCTTTTAAGACTTAAGTATGCTCTTCTGCAGGGCAAAAAGTAAGTCTTGCTTTTTCTGAACGGCAGAATAAATTCTCTTGGATTGGCCTAGAACTTATTTACTAGTTTAATTTAGTTAACGTATTCAAATGTTTATTTATCTAGTAGGTGCAATCAGGTGTCAAGCTCATCAGTTTATTACATAAATCCAAAACGTAAACACATAACTTGAAAACAGTTCAGTGACTACATGGTCAGGAACTTGTCATGAATATCATGCTCAAAAAGCTCATGATGTTCTATTATTATTATAGTTCAGTCCTGACAAGTCTTCATGTGAGTATGATGTCTACAAACAAAAAGTTACTGGTTACTTAATTATAAGTGTACCTATGTCTATTTGTATGACATGAACATCTACAAGTGCACAATAAGAGAATTCTCTTGTGCAGTGTAGTAGTAAACCAAAGGCATGGAGAGGGATGGGCATGCATGCATCTTTAAGGTAGAAAGCTCCAGAAAACAGAAATCCTTGGCAATTTGCTGGACACGTTGGGTGTTCCTTACTGTTTCCTCCTTGTTCCACCAGGAAGGTTTCTTAGATGGACCCTCTTCTGAAGGGAGGATGAGACGTTGAAGGGCTTGGCCAGTGGTATCTAACAATAGGATGACATTACTCTGGAAACAAAGAGAAGAGTAAAAAGCTCAAGATTTGTTTTTTTTTCCATTTTTCTTTCTTTTTTTTTTTTTTTTTTAAGCAGCAGCCTCTTGGCAACCTGGGAATAAAGGATACAGTGGTAAACCAAAGGGAAGATGACAATATTGAAAGACTTAAGAGACACCATAAAGACACTAAATGGTTATCCTTAATATAGAATATAAAGTACTAGATGGTTATAGGAAGATATTTCCAATTATGTAATGCAGAATGTATTCTCTTTGAAGACTTTATCTTAAAACCATCTCCTTCTAAATACAGGCTACTTTAACCATGATTCTGTTTTATTATGTACTTGAGGAAATTAAGAGGATCAATAATTTTTAAAGTCCAGTTACTTTTATTAAAACTACACTTATAAAGAATATTTTGTTGAAAACTGTCTTACGTTGTGCATATTAAATCTCACCTATGTTTTTCACAAATCCAGGTTTACTTCAGAAGATATGTACATGATAAAAAGATGGGTTAGCAAGAAAAGATCAAGGATCCTAAGAACCTAGTTCTAGAATGAATGTTTCTTCATTTTAAAATTCACTAACCTTGAAGATCTCACAGTTGGTGCTGCAATAATGTTCAAACGAGAGGTTTCTCCAGCAGTATTAATCACAGTTTTGCAAATGAAGTAATAATCTCTCAGTAATTAGCATTTTTTTTAAGAAAAAAATTTTTAAATAAACCTTAAGCATTAAAATCAATGAACAGAAACAAATGAATAAGAACTTAAAATTGAGAAAGCCAGAAAAGGTGAAATATTTTATTTTATTATTTATTATCATTTTTTAAAGATTTTATTTTATTTATTTGAGACAGAGAGAACATCAAGGGGGGGCAGAAGGGGAACCAGACTCCCCTCTGAGTAGGGAGCCCAACATGGGGCTGGATCCCAGGACCCTGGGATCATGACCTGAGCCGAAGGCAGACGCTTAACCAAAAGGTGCCCTATAAGATGAAATACTTTAAAGAGATGCAATGAACTTGGCTTTCTATGTTTGAAGATTAGACAAAAAGGTGTGCAAAAAGGGCACCTTTAAGTTGTCAGGCCTCATTGTTATGCAATTGTCTTCTTGTTTTTGTTTTAAATTTGAGGCTCCTCCAGTTATCCTAACCCCTATGAACTTTTCATTTCAAAAACTTTCTTTGGGGAAAATGACGTCATAAGGCACCCAAAGAAGTAATATATAGTTTGCAAAATATAGGAAACAAATAAGAAATGTCTGTTTGCTTGTCTTTAATATTTACTGAGCAGCTTATGTTTAAAGCACAAAGGAGAACACAATGATGAATTAACCATGACCCTTGCCCTGTCTTATGTAGTCCAGTTGGAAATAAAAAGAAATGCAAAAAAAGACTGATGATTCATCTGCAAATCTGGGACCTCATCGTGTGGTTTCACGTCTATTTGACTAGCTAATTGTATTGAAGTGCTCAAGCATCAAAGTCATATTTGTACCACATAAGATTCCTTCTCTCCAAATCTCGGCTGTATTAAAAAATCCTACTAAGCATGTCGACAGAGCCTAAACTTCTCTGCAAACACCACTCTTCGAGTGCATCATTGGTATAATATGCAATTCTCCTTTCAGAATGTGTGTTAAGGATATTCTTTATAAAATCATCATTTCCTATGAGAAGTATTATTTCTAGCCTCTGAAAGTTTGAAAATGATGGCAATATCTTAAAAGTTTTACTTAAGAAAATGTATTAAGTTAAAAATTTACAGTCTCCATCTAGAGTAAATCTTTTCTAGCAATTATTTTTTAAAGGAGAAAATCTTTCTCGTATGATAAGTCTGAACATTAACACGAATTCTTAGCACTTTAGCAATTTGGGATAATATTAACTCTTCTAAGCAAAAGAAAGTCCTAAAAATAATGTTTGATTCCAAAACATGATTAAACAGAAGAATAAGCAGATGATTAAACAGATACGATTAAGCAGAAAAAGTAAGTTAGTACGGTTTTGCATTTTTCTTCCTTTTTAGGGTCTGATACTTATATGTTCATTATTTGGCATAAGTGGACTGAAAAACTGTATCTTTCTAAGTAAGTGACAGAAAACATATATATTTCCAGCCATGGTTGTATTTAGACTGTTTTAGAAGCAATTGGCAACATGAAGGAGTTCTGTTTCTCCATCCTTTTAGATGCTAATGGTTTCCTTCTGTAAATGACTAATAATATATTCTGTCTGAGTTTAAAAATAGAATTTTGCATCACATCTGAGTACATGTAACTGTGGCTTTGGGGCTCCTTTAAGGGGGCAGGGAGAAGAAGCAAGTGAGCAATTTTATTATGTTTGTATCTGACTGGGAGAAAAGTAACCTCTGGATGACCTCAATGTCCTAAAGTCTGAAATTCTAAACTTTGTACAGATGAAATAAGTAATCTCATGGCAGGGGAGGGGGAGGGGAGGAGGGTCTTTATTTTTAGGCATGGCAAAGTTTCCCTTTCCTCACTTAAGATTTTATTTTAGCAAGGAAGTTGAGCAACTTTTTTAGCCAGGGAAATGCATCCATAGCAAAGCTTTATAAAGACAAGACCCAGAGGAATTAATGGGAGTACTTCTCTACGATATTTTAGCTCTGCTTTCAGGGAGGGCAGAATGGGGAAAAAGGAATTGAGGACAGTGCACTCATTTGCTAGTTGATTAAAATTATTTACCATTTGTTAAATTTTACAGACGCATGCTGTTCATTTGGAATCAAAGAGGTCTTAGCCTCCTAACAGGGCCATAATATAAAATAGGCAGCTAAGATACTCTCTCTGGGAAAAGAAGAGGCAATTCAGAGTCCAGTGGAAGTACTCCTATAAGCTGTGCATGCTTGCTCAGGGGTGCTGAGATAGTTTTCTAGAAAACGGTTCAGACTGTGGTCAAAGGGCCAAGTCAGGTGGTAGAATGCAAGAATGCCAGGAGGCCAAGGGCTGCTATGGAAGTTAGGTACCTCTTTGCACTCAACAGAGTATTAATCAGCGATGTTGCCAAATAGTTGGATCTTTTGAGAAAATATAATACTTGCTAGGAACCTAAAAATCTAGTACTTTCAAAGAATTGGTATATGTAGATTTGACAGTTAATTTGACAGCTGAAAATTGGGCAGGACTGTTTGAATAAATACTCCAAATTTAGATTTTTATGGAAATGCGATTGGCTTACTGAATTAAAAATCACCAAGATATCATGTGCTTTTTATGACAGACTCTTCTCCTTGTGGAATTCAATTCAATGGCATTGATATTTTATTAGAAACCTATAAAGTAAAACCCTTATTCCATGTGAAAATTAAAAAAAAAGTGAAAATCAGAAAAAAGTTTAACTCAGAATTTATGATAATTTATGCAAGGCCTAAAGTTAAAGTTGACTTACTGACTCAGTGAAACACTGACATGTTATTTATGCAATATTTCCTCTTGATTAGACATGGTCTAAAAATATTGTTTCTTGGTAACTCTTTGCTCTCCTGGTGACTTTAAATACTTATAAATAACAACACTGCATTTCTTTAATATTTTCCTATTGTGAATACTTTTTAATTATTCAGATTATTCTTTTCTCCAAGTAGCTGCTGTGAGTGAGATGGTGGATGAAGTTTAATTCTGGTGGGGCCAATCCAATTTGGTTTGAATCTCAGTTTTACCATGTATCTACTGGGCAGGTTATCTAAACTCTCTGAGCCTCCATTTCTCCCATTTAAATAAGGTTAAAGGCAGCCTCAATGTGCTACTGGAAGAATAACATGAAACAATGTATGTCATCTTTTATTTGGCACATTGCCAGCATTTAATAATTGATCCTTCTCCTTGAGAGGCTCATCACTTGCTTTCTGGGATACCACACTCCCTGGTCTGTCCACCTACTTCGCTGGCCACTCATCTTTAGTCCCCTTGGCTGATTTTCCCTGTATCTCCCTGATTTCTTAATATTTCATTGCCCCAGAGCTTGGACTTCTCTACCCACACTCACTCCCTTGGTGACCTCTTTCAGTCTCATGGTTTTCAATAACATTTTTCTGCCAAGTACCCCCAAATTTATATTTCCTGTTCTGATCTCTCCACTGAACTCTAGGCTCATCTACTTGGATGTCTAACAGGCATCTCAGATTTAATCAAATGTCTAATCCCTCACAAATCAGTTCCTCATCTCAGCTGATGGCGACTCTACCCCTTCAGTTGCTCAGGCCCTAAACCTTGAAGTTGCCCTTATTAACTATACCCTCTTTCACCCCATGCATTTGATCTGTCAGGATCCTGTTGGTTCTACCTTCAATACACATCCAGAATCCATCATTATTGACAATCTTCATTCTCTAAACTGCAATGATCTCTTGCTGGATCACTGCAAACATTTCTTAACTAGTCTCCTTCTTTCTGCCTCAGCACCTACAGACTATTCACTGCAGAGGAGCCAGAGAAATTCTTAAAAATATAAGTCAGGTCATGCTACTCTTCTGCTTAAAACACTCTAACACCTTCCTCTTCCACCCATAGGCAGGGCCCAGGACGTTACAATGGTCAATGAGGCTCTGCACAATCTGCTTCTCCATCCCTTGCACCATGCCCCTTCCCCAACCAGCTGAGCAACCTCTGTGACCTCCACCACCCTATACTTTCCCCCTCACTCAATCTTCCCCACCACACTTCTTTAAAGATGGAACAAAAGCATGCTCCAGCCTCTGGGCCTTTGAACTTACAATTCCCTTTGCCTAGAACTCTCTTATTTTAGATATCTTTTCTCCCCCTCACTTCCCTAAAGTCTTTGCTTAAGTATCCCCTCCTCATTTAGGCAATCCCTGCCCATCCACCCTATTTTAAATGGCAATCTTCCGCCAGCCTTCTCTTTTACTCTCCCTTGCTTCTCATCTTCTAACTTGAGATATAATTTAATGATTTCTTTTGCTTATTGTCTACCTCCCTGCACCAGAATGTAAGCTTTTCAGGACAAAGATTTTTGTGTTTTGTTTGCTGCAGCATCTCCAGGAATAGGCACATGATATGTATTTGCAGAATGAATAATATGCTCAGTATTGTGGATACTAGGTGGATAATAAATATGCAAAAACATTACACTTCCTTCTATTGGTATAGTACAGAGTAACTTAGACCTTTAGAATTCTCACTAATTGCAACACAGCCTGCTTTTTGATCTCTACCTTCTGTTTGGAATTATTTTAAGCTTGACTCTAAGCATCTGTACGACCTTGAGCATCATTACATACCAAAGGATCTCAGTGTAGTCTTGCAGTGAACTGAAGGTTTATGTCCTCCCAAAATTCATATGTTGAAATCCTAAGCCCTGATGTAGTAGGAGGTGGGGCCTATGGGAGGTGAGGAGGTCAGGAGGGTGGAGTCTTCATGAATGAGGTTAGTGCCCTCATCCATGAGACACCGAGGAGATGCCCTGCTCTTTCTGCCAAGTGAGGTTACAGTGAAGACACAGCGGTTTAGGAAGTGGATTCTCACCAGACACCAGATCCAGATCTGCTGGTCCTTGATCTTGTTCTTCCCAGCCTCCAGACGGTGAGGAATACATTTCTGTGGTTTGTAAGCTACCTAGTCTATGCTCTTTGTCTGACAGTAGCCCGAACAGACCAAGACAAGTCCATTCACTATATTTATATGGCTATCTCTACATGAAGAAGGTCATTCAGGTTTCAGATAAAATGTCATCATCCAAGAGGAGCACTCTTTAATACTGTTCACTCTTCCACCTCCTCCTACCCCACCCCTATCACTCCCTAGGACATTACCTTGTTTCGACACAGCACTTAATCACTACCCGAGATGGGTGCATTTATTTGTTGGCTTCCTTTGTTGTTTATCTCCCCAAAGAGAATGGAAGCTTCACAACAAAGAATTATCTGGCCTCAAATGTCATCAGTGCTGAGGTTGAGAAACCCTAACTTACAGGCTTCCAGAATCACAGGTCATGTTGAAGTCTCTGCAGAGAGGAAGATATTAGCCTACCTTTGTGGTACTGACAAAACACAACTCTGATCCCTCCTCCATCTTTACGAAAGCAGTATTTTTACTTACAGGTTGCAAGTCACTCTTGCCTTTTCCGTCACATAGCTCATTGTTGGCATAACTGTACCATGTAAGCAGCCTGGGATGCCTTACCTGCTGCTCATGGAGAATCACTTGACCCTTGAGGGGATTTCCCAGTGGTGCCACTGTCACAAATGGGTGCCAAACTCTACTGGCCATTCTTGGGAAGATGTCAGAAAAGTCCGCCAAGTAGCCACTTTTCCCAGTCATGTTCATAAAGTATAAGGTGATGGGATTGCATGCAACTACATAGAGGGTATTTTCCTCATTTTCTGTAATGACAAAAAGGTGTTAGTTTTGTGGTCTACATGAGATTTTCTGACTGGTCAAGAGGTCTGGTGAAATCTGAATCATGAGACAGAGTGCACAGCTGGAACTCAGCGGATGACTTGTAGATGGACTGATTAGGAGATAGACATATATAGAAATTAACTCTGATTCTAAGCTTTTCTCTCACAAACACAGAAGAGGTAAAAAAGCAAAGAAAAAACAACAAAAACTCTAGTCTGCATATGCGGACAATACTGAAAGAGAGAGTTAAATGATAGGAAGGGCAGCATCTGGGTTTTGTTTTTAAGGGCTAATTCTGACTGACAGCAGCTGCCTGGAAGGTTGTTTTGAAACGGCAAAGGCCAGGACAAGGTTTCACCAGAAAAGCGTCCTGATTAGCCAAGCCTCTCGTAGGCGTGGGCCGAGGATCATGCATACTTATTTCCTATCCCGAAAGATGCAACAAGGGCCAAAGTTCAAACTTTATCCGCAAAATCCATATTTATTCTCTACTAGTGAATGTAAAATACCTTCACAAGAGCACCAGTCTGTTACCAAAAAGCTCTGTATATTTTAAAGCACATACTTTTATGCAACAAAGCTGATTTTAGGAATAAACAATATTCATAGAAGTTATATGAGCAAAAAACTTGCTTCTGTCTTTTCGCCTCAACAATCCCCATCTTAGGCAAGTGACTTTCTCCCTTTCCTCTGTGAACTGAGGAAACCTTAGTTTAACAGGACCTTAGTAACTGCCATCAGTTGAAAACTTCTGCCAAAACGTACCCAAGGGCACAATGCATGAATCAGTATGTAATGGCAACAGTCCAGAAATGTAGATGCCAAAATTTCACATCCTTTATTTGCCGTTCTTTACAATAAGTTTAATGATTGCAAATTACTCCAGCCCTGCTTTCGTAGTTCATGTAATCATCAAACTGGAATCCCAGCCCCCAAATCCAATGTTTCTCTTTTTCTTTTCCCCTTCTATTTTTAGCATACACCTGGGTGTGTTTAACTTTGTGCTACAACTGTAATGAGAAACAGACATATGCATACAAACTTAGCAGGGCCTATGTGGATTCCACAAAAGTATTTTGTTAGGTTGTTATAGGAAATTAGTTCTAAATTACATACAATTACTATCCAATCCAAAAATGACACAGTTACTGAGTCTATCATAGACTTCTTGATGTTTAGAGGTTCTTTTAATCCCTCTTTTTAAAAAAAATCAGTGCAGGAATGAAAAATCAAAAGAATAAATTGACATACCGTGTGATGTAGCAATGTCACAGATTAAGTTAATTTCATCCAATGGTAACTTCCAGGAGGCACATTCTTCAGTAAAGGTTTGGGATCTTTCTTCATATCTTTCTATTGGATACTCCTGTACGTTTATAAGGGCTGGACCCTATAATAAAGTAGTTATCTGGGTTAAGGAATTTAGGTAGTTACCAAAATGTAGGAAGGCTAAAGTTCTTCGAAAATATAGAGTGTAAATTTAAATACGCAACATCATGAATTACCTCGTCTAATTTTATTGACTGACATGGTACCTATAACAATAATACCACACACTTGCATTTATAAATGCTTTCATTTGTGCTATCTTATTTAATTTCTCACTTTCTTTTCTGTTTACTCACAAAATATACCAGATGTAAAATCCCATAGGTTTCTCATTACTTCATTCCTTCCTAAGCCAAGAGCAAGTTCTGAACTGCAAGTATTAGGACCCAGGGCTGTCCAAACCAGGAGAATAATCAGTAAATGTATGAATCAGGGCCTGATACAGTTCCATTGTAAAGAATGATTATTATATCATTATATAGAAAGTATGGGCTGAACCTGGGTCTTTGAAATAAAATATATATAAAAAAAGTGACATTTGAAATAAAAAAAAAATAACCACTGATAACCACTACCTTTATTTACAAAAGGCGGACTATAACACAGGTAGTGAACATTACTCAATATAAACAGAAGGAGAGGAATTAATTTAATAATGTTATTGATATTAGGGCTGGGTCCTTCGAGATGCGAACTATATAGAACTATATAGATGTAACCACACTTTCAATATCCGCATGCCATACAGTCCTTAATTAATTAAAAATGTCTGGGTTAGATAGTGACTCTTGTAGCATCCCTGCCACCCTCGACCCCGCTCCTTTCTATCTGGTCCCTATCTCAGGAGCCGGAAGTCTAAAAACTATGTTCCTCATACTCCCATGCAGTAAGGGTTCCGGACATGATTTAGGTTCTGCCAATGAAATGCACTTGCATGGTCCACAGGTCAAACCTGACCCACTGCCTGCTTTTGTAAATAACATTTTATGAGAACACAGCCACGCTTCCCCTGCTAACATACTGTCTACAGCTTCTTTTGTGCGACCCCAGCAAATGGAATAGCAGCAGCAGAATCTGCATGGCCAGAAACAGTTACTATCTGGCTCTTTACAGAAAAAGTTTGCTGATCCTGCTTGGCTATGTAGCTGCCAGCAACAGGGGTGGTGGTAGAAGCAGAAGCACTGATCTTGAGACTGAAAATCCAGTGGTGGCCCTTTGACTTCTGTTTCTTCTGTCCTTTCTGGTGATTTTATAAGCATCCAATTCCCCACAGTAAATCCCTTTCTGCTTGAAATACCTAAAGGAGTTTCTGTTGCAACTAATGATTGATACTCTTTCCCTTTGCCTTTTTACACGGAAACAAGTATCGTGGAGTCAGTGTCCTAGGATAACACACAACATACCTGACTCTAACTCAGGTTAGTTCTTAGGAATTCTATTAGCCACTAGCAATGATCTACACTGAGTTCCTCAGAGGCCAGACTGGCTTGAGAGCTGGAGCAGAAGCTAAATCTAAAATAACCTCAGAACAAGTCATTTCTGGGATTGTATGGGCTTTTCCCAGGGAAGATATAGAAAAATTTGTAACATTCAACATTTTAACGAAGAAATAATGATATCAACCTTTACGTCTATATGATGAGTTTCTGCTGGACACAACAGTTTTTGTATTCCATTTCTTGACTGACCAATCGTCCAGTAGCCCATGAACGTCGGCTCTGGCAGAGGCAACCTGGCAAGGATGATTTGAAAAGTAAACATTTCTTCTTGTTTCTAAGTCATAGAAAAAAAATAACGAGCCGTCTATTATCAACCACATGAATAAATTTGAAGAACGCTTCACTTAGAAGTGAGTTATATTTTATTTTATTAAAAGTCTATAGTATGACATTTAGAATATACTTTAAGAAGAAGATTACACTCCTGCCATTTGCAACGACATGGATGGAGCTAGAGAGTATAATGCTAATCGAAGTAAGACATAGAAAGGCAAATACCATATGATTTCACTCATATGTGGAATTTAAGAAACAAAACAAGAAAGGGGAAAAAAAGAGAGAGGGAGAAATCAAGAAACAGACTCTTAACTATAGAGAACCAAAGTGATGGTTACCAGAAGGGAGGGGGTGGGGGGGATGGGGGAAATAGGTGATGGGGATTAGGGAGTGCGCTTATTCTGATGAGCACTGGGTGATGTATGGAAGTGTTGAATCACTATACTGTACAACTGAAATTAATATCACACTGTATGTTAACTAACTGGAATTAAAATAAAAACTTAAAAAAAAGAAGACTTCACATTTCTGAAACTCAGAAGGTAAGGTCCTATTCTGTTTTTACCTTGATGACAAATATAATTAAGGTTTACTCCTTAATTTCTCCTTGACTTGGTAGAATACTTAGTAATTTAACACCTCAATTCCTAGTGAAGTACAGGAAGGATTTAGAGAAAAAAATGAAATAATCCATCTATTTTTTTAGTCTATTCTTTTAAATTTGGAATCAAATAATAAATAGTACACAATACTACAAGTCACATATTTCTAAGTTGTACAGGGCAAGTTTCATAGAGTGTATTTTAGTACTTTAACCTTTCCTCCTCCTCCTCCTCTTCTTCTTTTTTTTACTTTGAAGTGTAATATACATACAGAAATGTTCACACCAATGTATCACTTAGCCCTGAATGCACCGCTGTATCCAGGTCCTCATCTCCACTAAGGGAGCTACTATCCTGACTTTGAATGGAATTATTCTGTGTGTATTTATTTATTTATTTATTTATTTAAAAGATTTTATTTATTTATTTGACAGAGAGAGACATAGCGAGAGAGGGAACACAAGCAGGGGAGAAGGAGGGGAGAAGCAGGCTTCCCTGCGGAGCAGGGAGCCTGATGTGGGGCTCGATCCCAGGACCCTGGGATCACGACCTGAGCCTAAGGCAGACGCTTAACGACGGAGCCACCCAGGTGCCCCGGAATTATTCGGTGTTTAGATTCCTTTTTATTTAAAGTGACTTTTACATAAAGTGATTTGTCAAAATATGGCAATGCTAAACTATAAAAGCACAGACAAATTTTTGAGAATAAAGCCTTCTCATTTTAATCATACTATCTCTTCTTTGAATCTTTAAAAAGAGAACCATTAATTTGTCATTTAATTTATTATAAATTTATTCTATGGTAAGTTAAGGTAAAAAATGATTCAGAGTTAAAAAGTCATTTAAAAATAAAGCATGTGGGACTATAAATTGAAATACATGCATGGAATGAGTTTGATGATTATTAAAAGAGTATATATTAAAAAAGAGTATATATTTACATTTAGTAATTATTTTATTTTCACTAAAAGGAGTACACATATTTCCATATGCTTAATAAGACCATGTTAAGGCTCAGACAGTTTTTGCATAAAATAATGGAACCAAGCATTCTGGTAATACGCTTCTTGCCCCTTTGAAATGCTAATGTTTAACATACACACAAAAGAATTTTACAGCGAAATTCTTCTAATTCATATGACATAAATCTCTCAAAAGGAGGTATGTGCTTTTTTATCTATCATCTAAAATACATTTTAAGTGTCTGGACAATTACCCAGATTGGTCAGCCACTTCCCTGTTTTTACTAGAAATGGGGTGGGAGGGGCACTCAATCAGGGGATTTACCATTATTGTGTTTTCTCTTTTAAATGTAATAAAAACACATTTCAGTGTCAAAAGGGCAGATCTTGAAAACATGTTGCCAACTAGAATCTCTCCTTGTTTAGGGAATGAACAGCATTTTTCACTTGTTTTCAGCAGTTCACTAAAGGAGAATTAGATCTCCAAATAGAGGAGAATATAAAGGAAGGACACACCTAATTTCCCTCTAGCCTGGAAGACTTAGTGAAACAAAATGCAGGAGGCCTGTGTTCTAGTTCTTCTATTAACTAGCTCTGCAAATGTGGGAAGAGAAAAGTCAGCTAATTTCTCCGAGTGTTAATTTCTTCCTTTGTGAAATGAAAGGGATGACAGGCAAGGTTCCTTATAGACTGAGGAGTCTCTGATGATCTATCGCGGGAGCGAGTAGAGGGAAGTGTCAGTGCTAGACTCAAGAGCCTTGCAGTACCTTCGTGCTCTGAAGTGAAAATACTCAGAATGAAAATACCTATACCCACCAACAGAATCAGTGCCCTTGACAGATAAGTATGCTTCATTAAAGCTTATAAAACAGGCTCTAAATACATCTCAAATTAGCTCTTCGAAGACAACAGAAACAGTTACACATCTTGAAATCTAATTAGAAGTGGACAATTGCTTTAAAAAATGATCCTAGGTTGACAGGTTGATATCTACTCTAAAAAATGGATCTAAAATAGCCTCTAATAATCTCACAAAAATATACAGATGCTTAAAAAAAATTCATCCACTTGAGAAAAAGTAACTTTATTCAACTTCCAGTTTTTATGGACAATTTCTGGGATGCTCATGAAATCTGGTTTGAACTTGCAAACTCATTCTAAATAACACTCATGGAAGATCAGGCTGCCTGGTTCCATCTAAAAATAGCACTAGCTGTTTGGTTGGCAGCATGTGGGAAGAACCCTCAGGTACCCCATATGGAAACTATCTGGAACCACATAACAAGATTGCTATTGGCAATAACAGCTAAAACCAAAAGACACACGTTGGGTATTCTGGAGTCATACAACAAACTGACTCCACCTTGCTTCTTGGTAACACGAAGTGTTGTCCTAAGACTTTTCCTGTGGGCTCCAGACTGGCCAACTGAGGTAAACCAAAGCCCCTCATTTATTTTTCACTACTAAGTCCTCCCAATAAGCTGTGGAAAAATGTATTACTAACTCTTTCCCCTTCAATAAGTCAGTAGTCAGGGGAAAGGGGAAGCACTGTATTTGGGTGCAAGAGCTTTGGAACTGGAAACATAATCAACACTAATTTGGGGCTAACTCTAAACGAATAACCAGTTAGCAAAAGACCCTATATTCCATTACTGAAATCTGTCATCCAACTTTAATCACACTTAAATTGTTACACCTGATTTCGTGGAAATGACAATGGTATTTTCCATGATTTTCAGATCTTGACACTTGTATTGTTTATTAAAGTCTTAGCTGGAATGATGTCTGGATTTGATTTTAAGGGGGAGGAAGATGAACTTAAGGCCTATAAATAGCACTACTTTTTATCTTCAATGTCATTCATGAATTTATGTTTTTTAAAACAATGTTTCAATTCATATGTTGTGATGTTCCTTAATCCCTGGTGGAAGTATTAATAAAGATCTGGAAATAAAAGTTTTTTTTTTTTTTAAGATTTTATTTATTTGACAGAGAGAGATAGCGAGAGCAGAAACACAAGCAAGGGAGTGGGAGAGGGAGAAGCAGGCTTCCCGCTGAGCAGGGAGCCCGATGCGGGGCTCGATGCTAGGACCCTGGGATCATGACCTGAGCTGAAGGCAGACACTTAACAACTGAGCCACCCAGGCGCCCCACTTTTCGTGAAAACTTTTACTTCCAGGGGCGCCTGGGTGGCTCAGTTGTTAAGTGTCTGCCTTCAGCTCAGGTCATGATCCCAGGGTCCTAGCATCGAGCCCCGCATC
>NC_138371.1:127929690-127947457 GCF_054177405.1 Leptonychotes weddellii | reverse complement strand
GATGCGGGGCTCGATGCTAGGACCCTGGGATCATGACCTGAGCTGAAGGCAGACACTTAACAACTGAGCCACCCAGGCGCCCCACTTTTCGTGAAAACTTTTACTTCCAGGGGCGCCTGGGTGGCTCAGTTGTTAAGTGTCTGCCTTCAGCTCAGGTCATGATCCCAGGGTCCTAGCATCGAGCCCCGCATCGGGCTCCCTGCTCAGCGGGAAGCCTGCTTCTCCCTCTCCCACTCCCCCGGCTTGTGTTCCCTCTCTCGCTGTGTCTCTCTCTGTCAAATAAATAAATAAAATCTTAAAAAAAAAAGTTTTAACTAAAAGGTAAATACCAAAATTATAACTCAGATAAAATTATACAGAAAGCAAAAAAAGAGTTTTTTCCTAAGCATGCCCACAATTCATAACATGATGCATATGGACACCAAAGCTGAGTAACAGAGTCTGAATGACATGCAAGAGATTTGTCTAAGATTGTTTCCATAAAGAGGTGATCTGGGGTTTTAGAGTATGTTCTGGCAAATTTCTGCCTTCTCTGAACATTTGCCAATACTATTTCTGGAGTCTGAAAGAAACACAGAAAAAGATTTGGATCTTTCTAGGGGCATTATGCAATTGGAAGTTGTTGACGTACTTATTAGCAACAATTCCTAAAACATCTCCTTACCACAAGAACTACTAATTTTCACAGGAATAGTGGAACCCCTCAGGGTAGTTCCATCAACTCTCAAAACCTCATCAATTACTACCATCTTGGAGAAGAAAAAGAACAACTTTGATTTTAGCAGTCCTCACTCACTCCTAATGTTTTAGATCTAACCTCTCGTAAAAATTAGGTTGGACTGTCCAACTGAGTTTACTAGAGCCTTTCATAGAATAACCCTGACAAATATGTCCACTTTTGGCTCTTATGACTTCCTCTTACTCTCCAGCCAATTTAGGCCTTAGCCATCTTGAACTGCTACTTGCTCTTCCTGAACAAGCTATGCATTTTCATGCTTCCATGAGGCTATTACCTCTTCCCAGAATTCCTCTCTGCTATTGCTTCTTCGGTGAAATCCTTCTCAGTCTTAAGGCCCAATTCAAATGTCACTTCCCCTTGCATCTCCTGCCCATATTTCTTTCTGAGCAGAATGAATCTCTTGCTCTTCTGGGTTTCCATGGAAATTTGCACATTTGGAACTCCTAGAAACTCTTAGGATACAGTTCTGTAGAATTTGTAATTTTCAAATTCAAGGTCTGAGAGAATAAAGTTTTTGAGATCAAGGTCAGAAGTGAATCCCTTGCAAATATTTATATTTATTAAAATAAAAAGTCAGCATACTTAAAAAGAGAAAATAGAAAAGCCCCTTAAAACACTTTAAATAATAATGGATATTACTATTTCTCAGTTACCCTCGTTTGCTAGAAACTTCTGAGTCTCCCTGCCCTATAATCTCGTATGTCGCTGGCAAGTTAATTTTGCTTTGCTGCAGATGATGTGCACACAATGAGTATATGTAGGTGTGTTTCCTGTCTTTGCCTAGCTCTGCATTAGACATGATGGCTTTCGCTTTCTAACTTAGACTTGTGTTCCTCTGCCACTTAGGTCCTGCTGACGTCACAGAAATGAAGAGTAATTTGGACGCATGAGATGGAAAAAGATTTGGGGAAACTTGCTATTCTTGGCTGACCATTCTCAAATATGCGCTCCAACATCCAGAATGACTCTGTGTGGTCTTAGTGCCGATGCCTCGCGTCACTCTGTGCCACAGCAGACATCGTCGGCTTGCTCTGCACATCTCTGGCTTTCTTCCTCCTCGAAGAAGGTGCCGAAGTACGGTTCTGGGGCCTGGGATTCCTTTCTCTCCTCTTTCTTCAAGTTTTACTGCAAAAACTTCTCTTTTTCTGCCATCTGCTTTACCAACCACATCTTAGTATTTTCTAATCTTAAATTCTTCCATTTTCTAATTATCCACATCAAGAATGACAGGGATTGGATCTTTCCCAGTTGGAAATTCCCCACACTTCCAACCCCCCACAGAAAACCTCTGTTATTTCCCACAAGAAGGACTCATGGGATGAGATAACCCTACTGTGAATATAGCACTTTGAAAATAACATTGCATAGCAAGGTTGGTCGTTTACATATTTTCCCAATAAGATGAATTCATCAAGGGTAAGGCTTACATCTTACTTGAATTCTTGACTCTCTGGTACTCAGAATCCATCCATTCTGCCACTGAAATCTCTCTTGCTCTTGGGCCTCCTTTCCTCTCCACTGCCACAGGCCGGCCCCCACTGATCATGACCCGGATGACTGCATGGACTGCTTCCAGACAGGTCTTCCTGCTGTCAGCTTCACTGCCTTTCGGTTTGTTTTTTTTTTTAAAAAAAGAAAAAAACCCAAAGGAATCTTTCTAAATTACGCATTTGACCATGCTACTTTTTGGTGTCAAATTATTCCAGGATTCCCTCTGACTCTTCTCTCCCTTTTAGCCCCATCACAAGGCATGCCCTCACTCCACCCTTTGAGTCACCAAACTACTAGCAGTTTCCAAAATGCACCGTGGCCTCTTAAAACTGTCTCTCCTTCAAGTGTTTTCTTCTTTATTTGCCTGGAGAAGGAGGCCTAGTAATCCCTGAAGCATTCAGCCTGGTTAATCCTCCCTCTCCCCCAGGGCAGAAGGCAGCAATCCTACCTCTCTGATTCTCTCTAGTGTGACTCTAACAGAACACAAGTCACTCTTTACTTGAGTGCTTCCCCAATTAACTATGACCTCCTTGAAGGCAGATATGAAGCCTTCATCACCTTTATATTTCTGACTCCCTACAGTGTGTATTGATATGAGAATCAAAGGCAAAAGAAAAAATTAAATTTCCTTACTGCCTACAGCCCATTGACAAGTCTTTGAAATAGGCAGAGTGACCTTCCTCTGGGAGCTCAGCTGCCTGGATGTTGACACTTTGCTAAGGGCAAAAGGCAATCTTAGCCTGACCCCCCAGGATCCTCTAGGTCTTCTTTAACATATAAAAATTTCTTTGGAAACGTCCTTTATCTCTATCCCCCAAGATACATGTTAGCAACCATCCTCTAAACATATGGCCCACTGATAGACATCTGAAGGGTCTCCTGACTGAGGGTTTACTAAACAGTAATCAATGACCTTTTCCTAACAGCAGCCACCCCCCTCAGGATCCTGGAAACCTTCCAAAACAGGCTGGAGGCTTGTGCTGTCCCTAAGCCCCTCCCGACTTGAAAGTATATAACAGGCCACTCCTCATGACCCCAGTGCAGCTCTTCCTGCCCACGGGTCCTGTCCCTGTGCTTTAATAAAACCACCTTTTGCACCAAAGACGTCTCAAGAATTCTTTCTTGGTCATGGGCTCTGAACCCCACCACTTTAAACCGCATCATTTATCACATAAATGCTCAATAGTGTTTCTTTTTCTTTTTTAAAGATTTTATTTATTTATTTGACAGAAAGAGAGAGAGCACAAGCAGGGGGAGGACAGGGGGAGAGGAAGAAGCAGGCTTCCTGCTGAGCAGGGAGCCTGATGCGGGGCTCAATCCCAGGACCCTGAGATCGTGGCCCGAGCCAAAGGCAGACGATTAACCGACTGAGCCACCCAGGTGCCCAATAGTGTTTCTTAAATAAATGAATGCTTGGCTACATCAGAACGGCCAACATCTTTACCTACTTGTTTCTCATCTCAATGGCAAGTTGTAAACCACTATAGCATTCTTCCCCCATTGCGTCCTGACTACATGACTCTCAATAAATGATGCAATCTACTTTGCAGGTGTATTTGGAAGAGTTATAGGTGGAGATGGGGGATTTCTATGCAGGCAGGTGACAGGTATCACCTGCAAATGCTCAAGGAATCCAAGGATAACTCTGGGAGAATTTAAGATGAGTATGAAAGAAGATTCATAGACCTTAATGATTTCTATGTAGATTGGTTATATTTAAAATTTTTTCTGCACCTTCACAAAGGAGTTGAAAGCAAATGAAATGGCCGTGAAGCTACTTTATAATATACCAAGAGAATATGGGGCAAGGCTTTGAAACTATAAAACCCAATACCACCCTTCTGCTCGTAACAGTTCTGGGATGTCATTATGTAAATCTCATTACTTTTGAAAACTAAGAGCTCTTTTATGAAATGAAAGTAAATCATCATGCAGAGTGGAATTGTACACCTTAGAACTCCATGATCAGCACCGTGAACTCATTTGTAAAAACCAAGAGTATAAAAAGAAAATGATAGCATATAATAATTTGGAAAATGGAAGGAGAAGCACAAAACTTTAAGAAGAGATTCTTAATTTAATGAGATAAACAGTAAACCGATAACTATTCCTATTTTCAAAAACAAAACCTAATGAAATTACTCCAAAGAGAGGCTCCGGTTGGAACGCTCTCTTTGATGCCTCTGCTACCCTGAAGTTGGTTTTGATCAGAGAAGCAGCTGCTGTTGATGTTCCAATTAAACAGGGTAAGTCTTTAGCATAGAAAACCAATTCTAGACAGATACCCTTTCAAAGACATTCATTATAGATGAAACTGTTCTGTCTGCAAATATGTACAACTATTTTTATTTCTGCTGCTTTAAAAGTGTTTTCTTCCCTCACTTGATATGTTTAGGCTGATGTCTACCAATGCATAAATTTACCTATATTGTGTTGAAATGCAATAGAACTGCCTGGTTAATGTGATTTCTCCTGAGCCAACGTTCCACCCTTAGAGTAGGCATTGCAGTGCGGTGCACCAGAGGCAAAGATGCCCAAATTAGCAATCTCAGAATAGACCTTTATTTCATCATTTTTATTTTATTTAAATAAGAACACAAAATGAATAATTCCAGTGCCTAGATAGTTGGTGGACGTTTAAAAAATACAATATAGAAAATAATATGCATGTTAGGATATTAAAATAGTACAGAAAGTGAACCTTCCTTTCTCTACTCCAGGGCCTCTCTCTAAGGCAACTACTCTCAACAGCTACGACTGTATTTTTATTTATTTATTTTTTAAAGATTTTATTTATTTATTTGACAGAAAGAGAGAGACAACGAGAGAGGGAACACAAGTGGGGGAGTGGGAGAGGGAGAAGCAGGTTTCCCGTGGAGCAGTGAGCCTGATATGGGGCTCGATCCCAGGGCCCCGGGATCATGACCTGAGCCGAAGGCAGACGCTTAACGACTGAGCCACCCAGGCGCCCTACCACTGTACTTTTAAATTGCTTAAAATGTGAACCTATTTAAGAAGTTTAATAAAAATATTGGCTGGGGTGCCAGTCGGTTAAGCATCTGGCTCTTGATCTCAGCTCAGGTCTTGATCTCAGGGTTGTGAGTTCAAGCCCTGTGCTGGGTTCAATGCTGGGTGTGGAGCCTACTTAAAAAAAAAAAAAAAGTTAAAAAAAAATTGGCTAATATGGACCAGAACTTATTAATTCAAAGTTACCTTATTTTGCCTGAAAAATGAAATTAAAAAAAAATTTAAGAAAGCATTTGAAAGCAGAGAGAGAATACAGATGTCAACAGGACATTGGAAGAGTAATTACAAGACTCCAATTGGGCTTCTTCATTAGCTATGGGACACTTTTTATTTTTATTTATTTATTTTTTTAAAGATTTTATTTATTTATTTGACAGAGAAAGACACAGCGAGAGAGGGAACACAAGCAGGGGGAGTGGGAGAGGGAGAAGCAGGCTTCCCGCTGAGCAGAGAGCCCGATGCGGGGCTTGATCCCAGGACCCTGGGATCATGACCTGAGCTGAAGGCAGACACTTAACGACTGAGCCACCCAGGCGCCCCATGGGACACTTTTTAAATGCAGTCACACATAACAGTCATTTTTAGATGGGCAGTCTGTCTGGCAACAGCATTTTTATATGTCTGAAAGTGATAATCATATTTAAACAAATGTATAAAGACACAAAGTATTGATATCAGTGTCTGTATTCTCTATGAGAACACTTTATATGCATTATAAATCTGTTCATTAAGCTTAGAATAAATAAGCTAGCCCCAAATCTCAAGGAACAAAAAGAATGGAGAAAGAATGCAGAAAAAGAGGGGTTGGGGAAGGAGTGTTATATATGCTCAAATCTAGTTCATTACAGATATGCAGTTGCCCCTTGAAGAACACGGGTTTGAAATGTCCAACTTACATGCAGATTTTTTTTTAAATAAGTACAGTAAGTACAGTGCTGTAATAACATTTTCTTTCTCTGGCTTCCTTTACTGTAAGAATACAGCAATAATACATATACAAAATACGTGTTAATCAACTGTTTATGTTACTGGTCAACAGTAGGCTATTAGTGGTTAAGTTCTGGGGGAGTCAAAAATTATATGAGGATTTCTGATTGCATGAGGGGTTGGTGCCACTAATCCCCATATTGTTCAAGGGTCAACTGTATTTCTTTTCAATAAACTTGGGAAGAAATTCTTTTAAAAAGAACCCCCTTTCAGAGAAATGTCTCCTTTTTTAAGAAAAAAACTCGGAAAAAAACTGGAAAGAAAAAATTCTCAGTGCATGAAATAACACATAGAATCACAGGAAAAGATCCATAGGAATTAACAATGGTTATCTCCAAATAGTGAGATCATAAGTGTTTTAATTTTCTTTTTGCTAATTTACTTTAAAAATAAATGGGACATCATTCTTCATTTAGTAAATATGCATCATAAGGAAATACATATAAAACCTTTTTAATTTCCTCAAATTTTTATTCCCCTTGGCTAATACAAATAAATAGTTGGTAGATAATAGGTAGTTTGCCAGTGACAAATAGGCAATCAATGCTTTGGAAAAAAAGAAACTAGCTTAAGGAGCACCTGGGTGGCTCAGTTGGTTAAGTATCCAACTCTTGATTTTGGCTCAGGTCATGATCTCAGGATTGTGAGATCCAGCCCCGCATAGGGCTCTGCTCTGGGCGTGGAGCCTGCTTAAGCATCTTTCTCTCTACCTCTGCAACCCCTATACTGGTGCTCTTTCTCTCAAAACAACAACAACAAACAAAAAACAAAATGCCACAAAACAAACAAACCAACACAAGAAAAGAAACTAGCTTAAGAATAAAATGTGGAATTTGAGAAACAAGGCAGAGGATCATAGGGGAAGAGAGGAAAAAATGAAACAAGATGAAACCAGAGAGGGAGACAAACCATAAGAGACTCTTAATCTCAGGAAACAAACTGAGGGTTGCTGGAGTGGAGGGGGGTGGGAGGGATGGGGTGGCTGGGTGATGGACACTGGGGAGGGTATGTACTATGGTGAGTGCTGTGAATTGTGTAAGACTGATGAATCACAGACCTGTACCCCTGAAACATATAATATATGTTAATTAAATAAAAGAATAAAGTAAGCAGCATTAAAAAAGAAATCAACAGAGTTGAGGACAAAGAATTTAGAGTAAGAAAGATGTCATTTAAATATTTTATAGACATGTATGTCTCTTAGGGAAGACGGAGAGAAAAACACATAATGATAACTTCAGAGGGTAGAGATAATTTCTCTGAATGTTTGATTTATTTAAAAATGATCATAACCTTTTCCCCCCTCATTTTATTTATTTATTATTTTTTAAATTAACATATAATGTATTATTTGTTTCAGAGGGGTACAGGTCTGTGATTCATCAGTCTTACACAATTCACAGCGTTCACTACAGCACACAACCCCCCCAGTGTCCACCACCCAGCCCCACCATCCCTCCCACCCCCCTCCACTCCAGTGACCCTCAGTTTGTTTCCTGAGATTAAGAGTCTCTTATGATTTGTCTCCCTCTCTGGTTTCGTTTTTTTTTAAAGATTTTATTTATTCATTTGAGACACAGAGATACAGAGAGAGAGAGAGAGCATGAGCAGGGAGAGAGGCAGAGGGAGAGGGAGAAGCAGGCTCCCAAGGAGCAGGGAGCCCGATGTGGGACTCGATCCCAGGACCCTGGGATCATGACCCGAGCCGAAGGCAGACGCGTAACCATCTGAGCCACCCAGGTGCCCCTCCCTCTCTGGTTTTGTAAAAATGACCATAACCTTTAAGAAGATTCTATAAATTAGTTTTGTGTTCCAAATCAGGAAGGAATAATGGCCAGTAAGTTTTGTATATATAGCAGCCAAATAAAGTTTTACCTTGTGTTTTACTTCATGATCATGCAAAAAAAAAAAAAAAGGGAAAACTTAACTGGGAATGAAGAGGTTTCTCAAATGATCTTTGTTGTGCCAAAAGTCTATGTTGATCCACTTTTTGACTTACTTTTCATTGTGAAAGATCACTGGGGGCTACCCCCCCCAAATCTGCATCTATCATAACTCTGTGAAGAGTTACACACGTATGACATCACAGTCAGCAATGTTTCTAAGTTGCTTACCTAACATCTCAGGGCCCTTTTAAACCAATTTCAGTAATTTTCAGTACCCAAAGAGTAACTCTGAATTGTAATTTGCATATCAATCTGCCTTCATTTGTCTTTAGAATTGGAATTAAAATTATGTATATGTATAGTATTTGCCCCCATTAGCCTTCTAACCTTAAGCAATTGACATAACTTCTGTCTCAAATTCCTCATCTACAAAATGCAATAATAATAATATTGTATGCGTGTGTGTGTATATATATATACAGATATATATATATATATAACATTATATATGATAGGTTTGTTATGAGGATTATCTAAATTCATGTAAGAGAGTGCCTGGAAATATGCTGGGCACATAGTTATCTGTAAGTTGTTTACATTACCATCATCATTATTGTTATTAATTAATATGTTTAGAGATAGAGTATTCATATTCCACTGTAAATCTATGAAATGATAATTCTCTCATCTTAAGAAACGTGAAGTTGAGAGTGGCATATAAATTTAAGATAAAATATTGTATAAGTCACTTAAAATTATGTTCCAAAAAACAAGATTTTTTTTCCTTTAAAATAAATGCTTCCCCCCAGCATGTTAGAGATCATAAATTACTCTGAAACACACTTTTAAATTTAGAAGAACCAATGTGCTAATAGTATCTTTATTCCTAAATAAAAGAAACTTCAAAAAATAAAAGCTCATTTTAAGGAAAAACAAGAAAACTTTGCTTTGAAATTTATTATCTATCTCTACCATAGTAGATCACTGATACGCTTCTGGTTGGATCTTTAGACCTAATTGTATGTGTGCACTCATTTTCCCCTCCAACAATGACATCTGAAACTCTGTAGCTCAGATTATTATTATTTTTTTAAATGTTCTATTTATTTATTTGTCAGAGAGAGAGCACAAGCAGAGAGAGCTGCAGGCAGAGGCAGAGGGAGAAGCAGGCTCCCCGCTGGGCAGGGAGCCCGATGCGGGGCTCGATCCCACGACCCTGGGATCATGACATGAGCCGAAGGCAGACGCTCAACCAACTGAGCCACCCGGGCGCCCCTCAGATTATTTTTTTAAGAGCTCAGATTTTAACCCAAATCCTTTGATCTCTGCCTAAATTTCTCCCAGTGTGCCTCCTTATTTGGCTATGTCTGCCATCTCTTTGGTCTATCCTATCTCATATATTAGAAACTGAAAAGGGAACAATAAAAAAACAAACAAACGAACAAAAAACCTCAGGAAGTACTAGTGGGAAAAGGCCAATGTAACGTGGGGGTCTAGGTGGCCAATTCTGATCTCAGTACTAAGAATTGGGAATATATTATAGATCAGGAATAAGAGCTGTGTTACACATGACAGGCATGGTAAAATAACCATCCAATAAGACTCAGCCTAAAAGTATCCGGTTTAGCAAAAGTTTAGTAAAGAAGATCAGTCATATTCACTTTATAATAGGACACTGGGCCTTTTAAAAACGCACACAGACCGGGCGCCTGGGTGGCTCAGTCGTTGGGCGTCTGCCTTCGGCTCAGGTCATGATCCCGGGGTCCTGGGATCGAGCCCCGCATCGGGCTCCCTGCTTGGTGGGGAGCCTGCTTCTCCCTCTCCCTCTCCCCCGGCTTGCGTTCCAAACCTCTCTCGCTGTCTCTGTCAAATAAATAAATAAAATCTTGAAAAAAAAACCAAAAAACACACACAGACCTATGAAATAGGTACCATCCTGCACTCTTTAGGAGAACAAAAGGGGAAGTGCCAGCATCTCTTCTGGGAATTCACCAAAGAGCAGGAATGGGACATCGCCAGACAGCCAAAATATGTTCTGATTGCAGCTGAGGAAGAGGGTGCTACAGAAGACAGTACCAACAGCGCTCTAGCTTCATCCGTGTCCACGTGAAAACTGCCTTCTTCTACAAGGTCTGCCTTACAGCCCTTCTTAGTTATATACATTGGGTGGCCAATTACTTTTCCATCCCCATCTTGAGCGTGAATGTGAACACCTTATTCTGGAGTCAGTGTAATTTTGCTCGCATCCAAGAAACACTATGGTTGGATTAGAGAACAAGATTAAGAGGCTGTAGCAAGGATTTTTCATTTAGGGCAAAATGATATTATCAATAATTAAAACATTTTGTCTTTCTTTTTTAGGAACAGAAGCCCAGTGAAGACCTTCTTCACTGACATAGTATATGCAGAGGTGGGCAGGAGCCAGCCTGGAAGAACTGGTTCAGCAAAAGGTCTAGAAAAGTCAAAGCAAATTATAAGGCCACATGGGGACAACTTTAAAACTTCAGAGGTCTATGTGATTACTATTAACAGTGTGCTACTCTAGGGAGAAAAAAGAAAACATTAGTATCACTCTTTTCTTATTTGTTTTTGTTTTTGCAAGGCGAGAAAATTAAGATTACATTAAAATGCAAAGGATGTTAGAATAGGAAGCAATCTTATCAATAAAGTTAACCTTATTAACTTTATGAAAATGACCCTATATTCTGGCCTCACTAAGACAGTCTTATTTTACACCTCTTTTTACAGTTATTATTAAATGCACCCCTTCCATTGTTAAACATGTACTAATTAGATGCTGTCTAATATAATTATGCTATCTAAAATGCCCTCATTTTACCAACAGGCTAAGATGTGTTTCTCCATCACTGACCAGACACACAGGTTGAATATGTGACTAATTGCTGAATTCCCAGGCCATTACTTTGTCACTTACCGTGCAATCCTATCCAAAGTACAGGACTGATTGTTCAACAGAAATAGACATATGGAACCTGTGGATTTCACTTAGAGGGCAAGAAAATGATATCACTACTCTTGAGCTGCCCTAGTCATTGCAATTTACTGGCGTGGAAAAAATGCTGTGAATGTGCGAACTGTAGTCTACTATTATCTCCAATCCAAGGGAAAATTCACTGCTCTATGAGTCTATTTTTAGCTGTATGCAGTGGGTGGACAACTAGTTGTTTCCATCCCCATCTTAGGCATGAGTGTGACCATCTTGTTTCTCGGCTCAATGTTTCCACTCACAAGTACTAGAATTAACTTGCCACGGCAAGAATTTTTCAGTTTAGAACTGAAGACTGGAATGAATAAGTTAAACCATTTTATCTATCTTCCTTAGAAACTTAAAATGCCAACCATTTTCTTTTGATTTATCTTACCAACTGATATGTATTTTAATTTTTATTTCAAGTTGTTCAAGCATCCAAAAAAAGTCATTTTTAAATCGTAAGTCTGGTTTCCATGAAGTCAAGACTCTATAGAAATTTGTTAATGATAATAAAATTAAATAAAAATAATAATAAAAAAATAAATAAAAACCATCTTATTTCCAATTGAAAATAAAGATATAGTTCATAAAAAAAGAAGTAAAAAACATGAGCACTTATAGAAGTTTGTATATTAAAGATAATTTCTTGAACTCTCTAATATAGAAGGTATGCTATTAAATTAGGAAACTAGTTTCAAAATGCCTACAAACACTGCTAATCAATCAGTAAAACAGTATTCTAGAGAAAATTGCAGGTATTAACAACTGACACCAAATGACTGTTTTCAAAAAAATTTACTCATTCATTAATAATATAAACCAATTCACTGATGATTTCAAACATAACTCTGTCTTGTGCTTTTACCACAAAAGGGAAATATTTGTTTCTCTTTAAGAATCCTTGAAGAAACTGTTAAAGCTTTAAGAATTTATTTTTATTTGTATATATTCTGATGAGTTTTTATAATAACTTCAAAGAATAAATAAATTGGATGATATATCCACTTAGGATATATATGTGTATATATGTATGTGTGTGTGTGCCTAGCTGGACTAATCATTAATTTATACTTAACAACTTTTTTCCAAGGAAGGTAGACTGCCTCCTATATGACACTAAATTTAAATAATAATTTAAAAGTAATTATTGTCCCTTGAGAATCATGGTAATGACTATTTTTTATAGAAAAGATAGCATTAGATGCATTATCAGTTGACTGACACACATCTAAAACTGTTTTCTAGTGAATTTGCACTGACTTAATTACAAACTATATCAGCTATCTTTCTGGTAAACAACGTATTTGCAAGATTCTTTCCTAAGGTTAAGTACGTAGCCTATAATTACAAAATAAAAAGCAGGCAATTGGCCTCTGTGAAACAAACCCACTTGTTTTCACTACCTCTCTCATCTGTTGAGCTGAAAGAACTAACCAACATTCTAAGTTAATATGATTATAAATTTAGAAAATGATCATAACAGAAAAACATATGGTGACATAAATAAGATCACCTTAATGAAATACATATTATCCCTTTATGTAGTTTTCATGTTTGTATCATGATTTTGCACTAGATTAGGAAATAATGAGAGTCATAGTAATTCAACAGAAGGACAGAGACTGTTAAAGAAACAAATATTTCCCTCTATTTGATTACATTACATCTACTCACGGGACACTCAAAATAATTAAAATTCTCAATTTATAGGCCTATAAAGAATGCATTTTGACTGAAATCCAGCCAGCAAACAGCCACACACATGTGAAAAGCTTACTCATGGAATTTCCACCCGTCAGTTTAGCAGCATGTAATAGTAGTTCAGAATTATCACCATGTAAGAATCAGAACGGTAACCCCCAAGCGTATTTGATCAATAATGAGTTTGCCTTACTCCTTCGCCAGCTGTACACTGGTTGGTTTTGTTCCGATAGGTATCCCATACTTGTGCAAAGTGTTAATCAAAATCTCCCTCATGTCGTTGTTGTAGGAATCGAAGTCAAACACATTCCTAACCACACTGGAGAGACCTTCAGTGGGAAATTTCTGTATTAAAAAAAAAAATTCCCTCATGACACATGTGATTATTTATAAAACTGATAGAACAATAATGATCGAATCAACTGTAGCAGATATTTACAAGCCTTGGCAGGTAACAAGATAGGAGGAATATATACATTTTCCTTTTAATGTTTGCTCTGATAACTTAATATTTTCCTTTTCAAATAAATATTAGAATTTGAGGGGAAATAGTTCCTTCTCTCAAATGCTAAATCAGTGATCAGATCCTGTTCAGTGACTTCCACTGCCTTTAAAATGAGTAGTAGATTGACTAAATAAAAAAAATACTATTTATACAGAGCAGGGCTGAATATCTATACAGAAGTAGAGAAGTCACAGGTCTATGAATAAATGAAAGGAAAGATAAAGGAGCAAGAAAAGAAGAGAAGAAGAACATAGAAAGTACAGTGAACAGACAAACAGGGAATAGAAGAGGGAAAAAAAAATACTACTAACAGTGAGATTTACACTGGCTGGGTACTCTGGGTCCTCTATTGGCTCTGTCCTGATTTTCTTTAGGCTCTGGGATCTGAGCTGAGCTTCTCATGGTTTAATATACAGAATGAAGTTTTTCCTTAGAAAAGCTTCCTTAGATTTTCCTTAGAGAGTTGGGGACAGATCAGAGGTCAAGAGTCATTAGGTTGTGACTTTTTGCTCAGAAACCATTATTTATTATAAAAGTAGAACTTGGCTACAAAGAACTGCATTTTCCTGTCCATTTATTCTATCTTATAGAACTTTCTTGCAGTCTTTATAGGCATATCATAAATACTGTTAGTTCCTACTGAGTTTTCTATCTCCACGTCTTTTGTTTTCAAAATGGAAATATTCTGGGGTGCCTGGGTGGCTCAGTCATTAAGCGTCTGCCTTCAGCTCAGGTCATGACCCCAGCATCCTGGGATGGAGCCCCACATCATGCTCCCTGCTCAGCGGAAAGCCTTCTTCTCCCTCTCCCACTCCCCCTGCTTGTGTTCCTGCTCTCGCTGTGTCTGTCAAAAAAAAAGGAAATATTTCTCACTCAGATACCACATGCTTGTGGTATGAAGTCGGAGAGTGGTAAAGTTTCCCTGCTGTCTCACTCTCTAGTCTTCCCTCACCCCCCAAAAACCCCCACTGAATTTCCTAGCTCCTTGGTAATGGCCATGGCATAGAACCTTGCCTAAGTCAATTCAAACACTAAATGTAAACTGCTCGTCAGTCTTCCAGATTTAAAATTTAGATTACAAACACTTCATATTATATCATCTGAATCAGTATTATATCTTAGAAACTGAAAGACTTGGTATACATTAAGCAGTCTAAAAAAAACCAAGATTGATGGTTTCTTTCAAACCTTTATGCACAGGCATATGCCATACCTGTAAATGTTTCACTATGTTGACAACTTCTCTGGTAGAATAAGGATAGTTAATAATCCCCTGGTCAGCTAAACTCCTCAGCTCTCCAAAGACAGCCACAAGCTTCTGAAGGATGGGTTCAGGCACATTTGGTCCATATTGCCTGAGCATTTCGAGCTCTGAATGGGGTTTGGGATTATCAACTGCATGGCAGCTAAAAATATCACCTATAGGAGAAAAGAGATTCACATTCAGCATGCAAGTAATCCATTATAATGCCATAGGAAATACAGAATGACCATTTAAAGAGTCATTGGTTGTTCACCAAAGCACTTCTACTTTTAGATGTGTGAAACTGCACAAAAAGCCTGCCCAACAATAGGATCGTATAGAGAAGAAAGCAAATGACTGAAGCAAAAGAAAAGGAAACTGAGTGATGTGTGGTTTATTCTTCACAGATTTATTTCTGTTAAAAAATTATGAAATAGGGGCACCTGGGTGGCTCAGTCGTTAAGCGTCTGCCTTCGGCTCAGGTCATGATCCCAGAGTCCTGGGATCGAGCCCTGCATCTGGCTCCCTGCTCCACGGGAAGCCTGCTTCTCCCTCTCCCACTCCCCCTGCTTGTGTTCCCTCTCTCACTGTGTCTCTCTCTGTCAAATAAATAAATAAAATGTTTTTAAAAAAATTATGAAATATTTGAATACAATCCCACTGGGAGATACTCAAATAAAAAAGCCAAAAAAGAGAAGTCTGCCCGTGTCTCTGCCAATTCCACTCCCTCCCCCATTGGCACCCAGGATTAACAGTTCAGTGTATTTATTCAACTATTATGGCTACTTGTTTCACTAAATATATCTTGAGGATTGTTTTTGGTTTTTTTAATTCAGCATAGGTAAACTTACCCCATTTTTCTTAACTGCTAGATAGTATTCTATTGTCTGGATATAATAGAATTTCTTTATCTAGTCCCGTTCGGATGGACATTTGGGTTGTTTCCATTGTTTGGCTACTGTAAACAATGCTATATTGCCTATCTTTGTACTTAAATCATTGCACGGGTAATTCTCTTGAATAAATTCGCTGATATGGAATTGCTAGATCAAGAATCCCACTAGGAGACTGAGCCTGCTCCATATTGAGTATGAGAATTAATGGTATCCAGAATTACCTTCTTGCTATAGAGAAGTCCTTCTAAAAGGCTCCTGATGATGAAGCTTGTCTCAGGGCCTCTCTGATCCATGAGAATCAATCTCCTCAGAGCTGGTCGAAACCCTCATAGTTACGGGGATGTGACAAAAACCAAACACTACAAACCATTCCTTATTTTGTATTTTATTCTAAGAGGCCCTAAACAACAAAGTATAGTATAATTGTTTGAGAAAATAGGCTCTGGAATCAGAGAGACTTCGACATGAAGTCAAGCTCTAATACTCGTACCTAAGTGACTCCAGAAAAAAAGGATCCCTCTGAATATCCGATATTCTCCTTCTCGAAAGTGGGGATAACAAATACTCTCACGAGGTGGTTGTGATGATGACACAGTACACAGTAGCATGCAGTGATAGCCACTTCAGCATTGCTACTAAGACAATATTATTATTGTTATTGCTATTATTTTTGTTATTCTCTTCATTATTGTTTTTACCTAAAGTACCGAAGAAATCATTGCCTAAGAAAGGAAATCCAGGTCTGTTGGCCAAGACAATCATTCTAAAATCAGGATGAATCACAATAACGTTTTCTCTTCCATTAACATTAGCAGAATCTGAAAAACAGAATTTCTATTTAGTCTTTATTGATATTTAATAATTCTTAAGAATATCAAGTTATAGCCTTTAAAATAATATAAGCAGTCATGCTGTTCAATCATGAAAAACTCTAAAAATCTGGTTGTCACAATTTGGTTACAGGAAAAAAAACTTTCTTGAGAAAGTTTGCTTAAGAACAGAATACTCAGGCGCCTGGGTGGCTCAGTTGGTTAAGCGACTGCCTTCAGCTCAGGTCATGATCCTGGAGTCCCAGGATCGAGTCCCGCGTTGGGCTCCTTGCTCAGCGGGGAGTCTGCTTCTCTCTCTGATCCTCTCCCCTCTCATGCTCTCTCTCACTCTCTCTCTCTCAAATAAATAAATAAAATCTTAAAAAAAAAAAAAGAAGAGAATACTGATAAAGCATATACTGAATTTTACAGGGACTTGTATTTTTATGTAAATTCAATGTACATCTAAAACGCAAACTTGTCCAAATATTGTCTTGCAGTATTGAAACTTGGCTTGAGATGTTATTATTCCTTTAAAAAAAAAAAGATAAAGAGTCCATAATGAAGGATAATCCAAAGGATACTCAAAGGATAATCCAAACATCCTTTAGATTTCATGAGATCAGTAGCTGCATCACTTTGCCTACTGTTATGCTGCCAAGGAGTGATTCCTGTTTTAGATTTCCTACTCTGAAGCTTAAGATAGAATAAAGGCCTTTGAGCACCTAGTCAGCTCATTAGTGTAATGCCGATTTATTTCCAATTAAAGAATTCTACCTTGGTTCTTAAAATAAGTAATTGCAAGTTGATGGAAGCTTCCTTTGTGCAAATGTTTAAGGTAGTAAAGAAACTGAATATTACATTCTACTGGCTGATGTACATTTCAGATAGAACTGCTAGTCTAGACAATAATTCAGTTGGCAAAAACTTTATTGTGTGTTTTTTTGTTGTTGCTGTTTTTCTTTTTTCTTTCTTTCTTTTTTTTTTTAAGAAGGAACACTTGTCATCTGGGTTTATTTAAATTCCAGCCTTAGGCTGTCCATCTTTTAAAAAAGATAGCTGTGAAGCACCTGAAATTTTATTTGAGATGAGTCTGTAAGAACCTACACTTATCCTTTTTAATATAATCTTTCAAATATGTCATATATTCATGTGCTAAATACAGTAAATAGTCTTAATGTATGATCTCTGTTAATTTTAGTTGTGGTAAATAAAAGGGTATGCCTCATAGGCAAAATTTAATTAGTTAATTAAAATAACAATAAAAAATGAAAACTTAAAAAGGAAAGAAAATGGAAAACACAGCCCTAGAAGTGATACTTTAAGAAACCATGTTTAGAAGAGCCTCAGGGCACAAAAACAGACACATAGATCAATGGAACAGAATAGAGAGCCCAGAAATGGACCCTCAACTCTATGGTCAACTCATCTTTGACAAAGCAGGAAAGAATGTCCAATGGAAAAAAGACAGTCTCTTCAACAAATGGTGTT
>NC_138371.1:127886394-127929190 GCF_054177405.1 Leptonychotes weddellii | reverse complement strand
TGTTATGCACAAATAATGAATCATGGAACACTTCATCTCGAACTAATGATGTAATGTATCGGGATTAACATAAGAATAAAAAAAAAAAGAAGAGCCTCAGGGGCTCTTCTGTTCAAAATGTTGTGTACAATTAAATTGGAGTTTAAAAATTAGAATGACTCCTTTTCTTTTAGATTACTCTTCAAAAATGTATTAGAAAATGTAGACAGTCACCAAGAGATAATCACTCTTTAACTACAATTTTGTTTCAGCAATTCTTTCTTGTTTTCCATTCACTGTCCTCAAAATGTATCTAAAAAGGGCAGGCAGAATTCTAATCCTGAGAGTCTGAATGATCTTTCTAGTATTCGGACTGTCTAACTCAAATTCTCATTTTTCCCATAAATTCACTGTGAAGTCGACATGTTGGAATATTTTATTATTTATATTATTTATATTTATATTATTTATATTTTATGCTAGTTTCCTAGGCTTGGAAATGGCCATCTTCCAATGATAATGTCTAAGAAGAACCTCTCTGGTGATGCACCTGTACATTTTTAATGGGGTTTTCTTTATATATTCTCTTTGAATATTGAAGATTTTAGTTATTAGTCTCAATTTGTTTGGTTACCCTGCTATTGGCTATATATATTTTCAATAGCTAGTTACAGACGTTCAAGTCTTTTCATCACCCAAAAAAATTAAATTAGAAACTAGAAAATATTCTCATGTTACATCAGACAATTTGTCTTTAGGTAAAACAGACTGATGAGACTCATCAATCTACAGTTTTCCTAACAACAAGAAAAAAAATTTTAAATAAATAAATAAAAAGAAGAAGAGAGTCCAAAACAAGGATAGGGGTGTGTGTGTGTGTGTGTGTGTGTGTGTGTGTGTAAATATATATATAAAATCCCTGGCAATTTTTTCTAATTATTGAGTAATAATAAATTAATTTTAATATTATAAGTCATAGAAACACGCTAGAGCTTTTAAAAAATCCAGTTAACAACAAAAGAAAATAAATTGCACAAAATAATGGAGAAATGAGTATAATGAGGATTATAGTTGGTATTCTCAGAGTAGAAAAATATAAAGCTGATTTGTCTTAAAACTACTATGGAGATTTTCAAAGGTGTTCTCTGGCGATAAAAATGTGAAACAGACAAAGGCAGATTCAGATGTATTGACTTTTATAAATGACTGTCAATACAGACAACTTCAGTTATAGTGAACTTATGCTTGTTACTTGCAGATAAGTAGTCAGCTAAGTGTGGGATTTGATACCAAAGATGTGAAATTTGCATATAATGAAAGCTTTTTTATACTCACTTGCAACAATGCGTCTTCCATCTGCTAGAATCATTTCTCCATTTTCTACTAGAGTTTTTAAAATACAGGTGACATTTGTTGGGGCTTTGTCTGCCTCATCTACCACCAGAACATGACCCAACTTTACTGCTTTAACCTTTAAAGACAGAATATTTATCATAAACAAACAAAATGAATGCAAATGTTTTAAAATTTTTATCACTCATTGCTTTGGGTTTATAATAGTAGCTAGTTTTATTTAAGTTATGGATATACTATCACAAAAAAAGTGTGTAGCAGAGCTGGAAACAAAATTTACAAATCTCCACCAAAAGCTTCACATTGTTACTAAACTGTTAACTCTGCAGTAATCACTTTATTTCCCTTTAGCATCATAATTTTTTTTTTTTTTTTGCCGACTCCCCACTGAGCAGGGAGCCCAATGAGGGACTCAATCCCGGGACTCCAGGATCATGACCTGAGCTGAAGGCAGTCGCTTAACCAACTGAGCCACCCAGGCGCCCTAGCGTCATAATTATTCCTATGTTGGTGATGTCCGCATTTCACACCCCAGAGTAGGGGAGATTTAAAACAAGTGTAACAAATACAGAAATTAAAGTGCCATGGGAGTTAAGAAGATTGAGACATCACAATCAAAAGTGGATATTAGACCACTGCATTTGTTATGGCTCTAAAAGAATGTAGGATTTAAATAGATCAGAATGGATGGTGAGGTGTATTCAAGATAAAGGGAATCAATGGTCAAACTCAAGAAATCCTGGGGCATACTGAGGAAGGAGTGAGTATGAGTAGTCTACCTTCGCTGAAGCAGAGATTAAATGTAAGAAAAGAGAGAACAGGGCCTGAAAGGGTAGATCAGGTCTCTGCTACTAAAAACTTGATTGCCAGACTGAGAAATATGTACTTTATCTCATTAAATAATAAATTCATAAAGATTTATGAGTTCAGGCATGATCGGAATGAAGCTTGGAGCTACACTTTAGGATATTCTATCTGGCAGCAATATGCAAATGGACTAAAAGGGAATTACTCTAATAATTTGGTAAAAAAGTGGGTTGGGGGACCTGATTTTAGAGGAGACACGGAAAAGTGGAAATAAAAGGCATTAAACTGATCTGAAGAGTTTTTTGGAGGTATAATCTATAGTCTTGGCAACTGGTTAGATGGGAAGTAGGGAAAGGAAAAATAGGAAAGAGCCCTAGGTCTTAGGTGTCTGAGTAAATGGTGACATTATGAAGAGAAAGGTAAAACCTAGACTCTTAAAAACATTTTAAGAGGGTAGATAGGGGGAATGTTCAATGAATTTAAATGTAAACCCAAAGCTTAATTTTTTAATAGTAAGAAATTTCTCGTAACATAAACCATATAATAAAATTTTCTCTTTATATAGTTTTGGCAAATAATTTTAAGGAAATACAGATTGAGAAATAGATGACTCCCTCTACCACAAATATTTTATTCATATTCTAAAAAAAAGGCTGGTTAAGGGTTTTTCTTTTTAATTTTAGGGTAAAAATAAAAAGAGGGAGAAAATATATAGCTTTCTAACAATAATCCAACTTCAGCCTTCACATCTATGTTCAGGGAAAGTCAGGTCCAACCTGGGAGAATTCAGGAAGGGGATTCTAAAGACTTCAATCACTTCGAAAATCTCCGGACCACAGAGGTTCTCATGTTGGCCTGTTTGTGCCATTGATACAAAGGAACTATCCACACAGAGGGACATGCCAGCATTTCTTTGGGTCTTATGTGAGAAGGTGAAGAAGGGGTCTTTCCAGCTATCCAAAACCCAGGACTAATATTTTATTCATTAAAATCATTTAAAAAAATTCCAGAAGCATTATCTAATTTTAAACTGTACATATTTTTAAAACAGCAAATTTTTTAAAAAAATTCTGGAATGATAAAGAAATCATTAGAGGATTTCTATCATTCCCTAAATCACTCCAAAGAGAGAACAGAATAAGAAAACATTTTCTCAATTATTTGTATTTAAATGTGCACTCCCCAAATGACATATGAATGTTTTCCAGTTAAGACTGAAATCAATCAGAATCTATGGGAGATTTACAAATCCCCCCTCAAAGGCTGAAATACAACTATCATTCAGAAAAATACAGTTGAGAATATTCATATAGTTGGATTACTAACCAAAGGTGAGTCTTCATACACAATTAGTCCATCTTGAACAGAAGGCTGAAGAGTAAGGGTTTGTACTGTGGTGTCCCTAAAGTGAAACCAAAACATTTTATAGTAAGTAAGAAAATACAATGACATGAATAAAAATATAGCACAGGAGGACTTCTTTTTAAGTTTTTGTTCACCATCCCGCTTTTCTCCAAAATGAATAATAACAAATGAAATTCCATTCAGTGACAGTATTTTGTAGGTGCAAATATAAATTACAAGGGTTTGGGAATTCATCCAGGTTTACAGATTATTCATGTTCTTTACTTCTCTTTTTCCTTCTAGGAATTTCCCTTGTGACCACTTCACTCCTCAAAATCACCTTCTGAGGATGAAGAGGAGAGATTAAAAATATATATTTGCATTGAAGAAATAATATTTATATTATTTGGAAAGAATTTTGATGGCGAGTTTGGTGATGACTGATGTGCTCATGTGGCCAATTAAGGCAATTCTGTGAATTACACATTGTGGCCCAAACTGCCATCAGTGTGTGCAAAAGCCAGACTGTCTCACCTCCCTTCCAGAACCATAGATTTTTGAACATTTCTGTTAGGATTAAGGCAATCCTTTTCGTTTTCTTAAATCTCTTTGTTAGTATATGCCAGACCTTCCTTTAGATCAGGATATATGAATTATTAATAGTGAGCTATGACTTCCTTACATGATGAGATATGAAGTTCATATCACCTAAGAATATTTTTGCCAAAAATGTGTACAGAAGCTGCAGGTGATAAGTCTCAGGTCTAGATATGTTCAAGGGGACCAATTTTATATTTTCATCTTCTACATACACTCCATCTTTAAAATAAAAAATCCTATGGCCATCTTGATGATGTCACACAGTGAATTAAATTACTTTAACAATGTGAGTAGCATCTTTCTTTCTAAGAATTTGAAGTTGTCTTTTCAAACTACCCTATCACTTATTCAAGTAATAAGTAGAGTTATAGTTGTGTTCTTTTGAGTACCTACAATGTGTGAAACTTGGAATGTGAACCTCAGACCTTAATGCTATAATATGCTTCTGAAACTTCTCCCTAAATGCTAACATTTATCACAACCTATTAAAGTTGTAAAATGTATATCTCTTAAAAAAACCCAACAAATACCATATGACAATCACAAATAAAGCAAACTTGAGACATCATTCAAGTGAGTTTTTGCTTTAGCAAAACAAATTTAATCAAAATCAGTAAACTGCCTTGAGAGACAGTGGTGGGGTAGTGGAAAGAAGATTTTGTAGTCCGACCAATCAGGACTGAAATTCTAGTTCTTGTCACTTATTAGCCATCTGATCTTGGGTAAGTAATAAAACCCCCCAGGAGGCTTGGAACACCAGGAAAGTAGCTGGCACAGCGTATGGTGGAGAGAAAGAGTGTAAGTACACGTCAGCTTTGGCTATTTGATGATCTCATTCTTGCTTTTGTTGTGACTAAAAGTTCTTGCCTGTCTAATTTCCACTTGATCTTCAGGTTTTTAGTATAGTTGGTGCTTCCTAGCAATCCCCTCCTTGAAAGATCAGGTTAGGTGACCCTATTGTATGTTCCCTTTGAGCCCTGGATCTCCCCTATTCCACCCCTAACACACTGTATTGTAATTACTTTTTATATCTTTTAATATCTTTCTACACAAGACTATAAGATTTAAGACTGTGGACCACATCTATCTGTCCCTCCTCCTGTTCCCAGCATCTAATGGATGTCTGGCTCAGAGGATGTATTTAGTAAATATTCATTGAATAAATGAATGCATGAACAAAATGACAAAAATGCTAAAAGTTAAAAATCAACACTGTAGCTTATAGCATAACATACAGTGTGTGGATTTCCAAATTTATTAGATCATGGACCAACCCCCCCTCCTTTGGTAACAGAGAATCTGGAATATAGAACCTGCTTTAGTAAATGTTGCGTTAGATTAAGGCTGACTCTCCTAGATGTAAGGAATCTTTTTTTATTAATTTATAAGTGCGTATTAGAAAGTACAGTCATGTCGAGAAGTACACTTGGGGTTGACTAGTCAAGGGACTACCGAAGATATGGTTTATGTCCATCATGGACTCCAACTGAGTTGAATTTAGACTTACTGTTATGAGTAACTCTTCCATCAGAGTCCTCATTTACCAGGGCTTGAGCAGGTATATTGCAATACAATTATCGACATTTACAATTTCTAGACTACCCAACTTCTTTGCACCTAGCTTGAAAGGTTTCTCCCTCTAATTTGACTAAATGGCAACTGACTTCTTCAGTGAATTCCCTGGAGGTCTGGCCTATTGCTCTTCTTGACCTCTATTCCAAGCTCCCACTCTCAAGATTCTGGCCCTTATGGGTCTGATGTCTGTCCTGTGATCTACTGCTTCCTATAGCCCAAGCACTATACTTTACAAAGAATTCCATATTATGCTTTCATATTGGCTAAAATTCAAATTAACGTGTGTTTGAAATAAAGCCTTGAAGATGTTAAGAAAAGTGAAAACATATTGTGACACTTCATTGGTACTTGTCACCTTTTAGTAGGTATAGAATGTTTCTTTTGCAGTGTAATGATATCTAGTCATATACCCATTTTCCATATTCCTGGGTCTTACAAATGTCCTGTAGGACATACTTTATGCTATCTTTTACCAAAAAGTTAATTTTTAGAGTTTTAAACAAATAAGAACAGTTTAACCAATTTCACTTCAATTCGCTATTAATATTCTAGCAATACAGAAGCGGGGGGTGGGTGAGGAAGAGAAAGAGATGTGTTCACACAGATTTTTATAGCAATATAGTGAATTTCTCACCTCATCTGTCACATATTTAATGGGCAAAAACATGACACCTTCCAGCACCAAAATGGAAAAAGGAACTCATATATCATTGTCAGTGGGAAGGAAATTCAAGCTGAATTCAAATTTTAAAAAGGCAAATATAATTGTTCTATAACACTTGAATTCAGATAGGATACAACATGCCAAATTAGATTTATCAAAAGACTTTTGTGCCAGAAATAAAAACCATAGTTTGATGGAATGTGCACAAATCAGATGATTTCCAAAAAGGACTGCAAATGAGAATGAATACAAATGGAAAGCATGCCTTTCCGTGGAATAGTCTGTGAGAAAGAGGAATTTATAGGAAAAAAGTGGTTTTGTTCTGTTCTTTTTATTGATCCTCCATCCTGTACATCAAAGGAAAAGCAAAGGTTAGTAAAATATGTAAAATAATATGCAACTAGAAAAATTGTTTGGCTTATATGACAGTAAGTTCCACTGGTTATGTAAGAGGGGAAAATAACCTATTGTCTTCTGCATAGTACTTAATACAACAAGAAAAAAGCTTGTTTTTCAAGGTAACTTACAATATTATAAACTTCAACTTAGTTAAGTGATGAGGTAATCATTATTGTCACAAGTAGCATATGAACTTTTTTTTTTTTCAAGATTTTATTTATTTATTTGACAGAGAGAGACACAGCAAGAGAGGGAACACAAGCAGGGAGAGTGGGAGAGGGAGAAGCAGGTTTCCCGCCGAGGAGGGAGCCTGATGCGGGGCTCGATCCCAGGACCCTGGGACCATGACTTGAGCCAAAGGCAGACGCTTAACGACTGAGCCACCCCGGTGCCCCTGAACTTACTCTTAAAGCCAATATAATGATTCCTTTTCAGAAAAATTGATTAAAATCATTGCTCTGTATTTAGGAGCATCTTGGATCAAAAGATATTAGTTCTCCACACAAATAGGCAATAACCCTAAAAGAATTATTTGCTACAATTTTAATTCTATTATGATTTGTTCCTCTCAAGAACAGCTTTGAAATATAAGCTCATAAAAGTTTAAATAGAGTCAATAATTCCAACAATATTGGGGAGAAGGAAATTTAAAACACACCCAAATCACATTTCCTTAGCCTAAGTTTAATAAAAAGATGGCTTTCCAGTATATAACTGTTATCCATAATGTTTGAATTAATTAGAATTTTCAGCTAATTGCTGACATAAATGTTCTCACCTCTCACTATCTTGCAGACTAAAGCTGTCTATCAATTAACACCTGTGTAGATAAAGGGGTTACTCAAAGAAATACGGTGCTAAACTCTATTCTTCTTTTAACTTTTTTTTTTAAGTTTTTTCTTTTTAAATTAGAGTTATTAATGTTTTGATAGTAATTTAAAATCATTCCAGATGCAATAAAAGTAATTAGGCTGTATAAAGACCAGGTTTTTGACAAAATAAGGAAAAAGAAAATTGTCCTCTGGAAAGCAAGCCCAATCTGTTCTTGAAATGTTGCTTGTAAAGGTATATTAAGCTAGTATCTGCTAATTTACTGAGGAGCAAATGATCTCAAAATAGTGATGTTTATTTTGAAAATGATATTTTAGTATGTTATGTTTAAATTGGTTATGGTTAGCTTTCTTTTAGGAAAACAATAGTAGTTAAACGTAAGAGTGAAGGAAGAAAGAAGACACCTAAGAGTTTCAAATAGCTAACAAAAATCATCTCTAACTTCACAGTTCATTAAATAAAATTGGCTATAGGAAGAGACTACTTGTTAACATAAGCCAAACGTGAGAAAGGAAAGAGAGAATATGGTACATAGGAGGCACTTAACAAATATTTGCCAAATATTTTTAAAAGAGGGATGATCATGAATATAGAAATAAAGAGTAATTTTTGTCAATAAGAGATAAGCATAACATCACTGACTGAAAAGTAAATGATGCTGAAAGATATTTTCAAGTGAAAAAGAGTTCATGGCATCATCAAGAATATCATTTCCATAGGCTTATTTTATTTTATTTTTTTAAGATTTTATTTATTTATTTGATAGAGAGAGACAGCAAGAGAGGGAACACAAGCAGGGGGAGTGGGAGAGGGAGAAGCAGGCTTCCTGCAGAGCAGAGATGGGACTCGATCCCAGGACCCTGGGATCATGACCTGAGCTGAAGGCAGATGCTTGATGACTGAGCCACCCAGGCGCCCCTCCACAGGTTTATGTTAAATAATCAATGAAGGGGTGCCTGGGTGGCTCAGTTGGTTAAGCGGCTGCCTTCGGCTCAGGTCATGATCCCAGAGTCCTGAGATCGAGACCCATGTCAGGCTCTCTGCTCAGTGGGAAGCCTGCTTCTCCCTCTCCCACTCCTCCTACTTGTGTTCCCTCTCTCGCTGTCTCTGTCAAATAAATAAATAAAATATTTTTAAAAAATCAATAAAATAAAGTAAGGGACACTAATAATAATTTTCACCAATAAAACAGAGAGTGGTACTTAGACATAGCTAAGGGCAACAAATTTAAGATTTAAACAATGTTTACAAATATTCTGGGCTCTCTTAATAGCACTGAACACCATTTTCCTAACCTTGTCTATAAAAGGCAAATATATTTCGCCATGTTGAGAGAGAAACTTCCCAAGGCCCTCAAACAGAAACAGCCACTAATATAGCAGTCCTGCCATACAATACAAAAAAAGGAAGACACAGATAACTGTGATTACTGCAGTGTTTGTTAAAAGCCAGCACTGGGGGGCCCCTGGGTGGCTCTGTCAGCTAAGCGTCTGCCTTTGGCTCAGGTCATGATCCCAGGGTCCTGGGATTGGAGCCCTGCTTTGGGCTCCCTGCTCTGAGGGGAGCCTGCTTCTCCCTCTCCCTCTGCCTGCCGCTCCCCCTGTTTCTGCTCCCTCTCTTTCTCCTCTCAAATACATAAATAAAAAAAATCTTAAAAAAAAACACACCAAAAAACCTATCACTGGCCTAAATCTGAGTCCTCCAACATTGGTCAATCACTTAGTTTCTCAAAGCCCAGGATTACTCATTTCTAAAGAGGGAATTAAAATAGACTATATGAGGAACACAGTAGAGTAAAAAGCAAGGAAGCTCAAAGTGGGGAGAGAAATAGTATTATTATATGTGCTTTGAAGGAAAAGTCCTTTTAATAAGATAAGCAAAATATTATTTCTGCCAAAGGGACTGAAAAGACTCCAGCTCTTAAAATAGCTGTTTGGGAGGACAAACAGTTTATTTAGCAGTCAATCACTCATCACTAATGTGTCCAGATGCAAAAAATCCTAACAAACCATAAAAGAAAGGAAGACATTAGGGGAATAATATTTATGTAAGGAAGTCTACTGTGATGCAACACTTCGCCCTTCAGGGGTAGGTTCTCACTGGGAACAGCAGGTAGAAAACAGCGACAGCAAAGCAGTCATCCAATGGAAGCTAAACATTTCAAAATATGCTTCATTTTCAAAATCTACTTCCCTCCTCCCATCTCCTAGCACTATATTAACACTTCTTTAAAAAGAAATTCCTCCGATATGCAAAGCCATGCTGATAATCAAATCTTTTAACAAAATCTGAAAGTTTTGAGCTGTCCAGCCTTTAAAAATAAATCTACTAAAATGATATACTTAAAGATTGGATCTTTTGTCTTTACTCTGAAAATTGGCTTTCTGGCTTGGTAAATTTTAGGAACTCAACATGATGTAATTTCTTTGTGGGAACTTCGTTTCCCCTTTTCCAGCCAAAAAAGAAAAACAGCTTCTGGTCTCTTATTTCCCTTTTCCCCTGACATTAAACAATGCCTTTTCTGATCAGTTTTTTAAAAGGAATAGAAGAACAAAATGCAGATTCAGATGCAAAACTGAGTGAGTGGGCAAAGATACACACACAGATGAAAGTAGATTGTAAGGCTGGGGAACACAGTGTCCACTCGATAAATCTTTATCAGAAAATATAGTAACAAGTAATTTATATTTCTTAAAAGCCTCAGTAATTGGATAATAACATAAAAGTGTAATAGAGTCCAAAATTAGTAAGTGAATACCTTTCCATATCAGGAAACCTAATCTTTCACTCAATAAGTATGTACTGAACATTTACTAATGGGCATCTTTTCAGATGTTGGACAAGTATCTGTGAACAAAACAGGTAGAAATTCCTTCCCCTGATGAACTTAAACTCATAATATATTTAAGTGAACTTAACTCACCATACTAATAATGTACCATCTTTGGTATAGTATGAACTAGACCTTGCAAGAGATTAAATATCGAAAGATATTTTACCAGAGGCAATTCAGAAAAATTGAAATACCTATTTTTGATCTCTAAGACAAATGAGAAATAGCCTGCTGTTATTGAAGTTCTTCAGAAGACTTAAGTCCACCAGCCCTCCATGACGCTGGCTTGGCACATGTCTTCTGGTTAATAACCCGAAATACATTTTCTGTGTAATACTTGTTGCCTAAAACTCACTATGTAAGTTGCATTTTGTATATATCATATTATCCAGTATACTATAATCTTGAATTATTTTATCCTCATTTCTGACTGTTCATCAAATTGAAAAAATCACAATGCTCAGTGTTAAATTTATCACACTTCAAATACTCAGGGTCAAGTAGAAAATAGTATGTAAATAAGCACTGTATTTGGAGAACTCTTAAAGGAAACCCATGTTTAAGTTTTCTGTAATATACCTACTTTATTAAGTTTTTATGATAGATTTTTCTTAAGGGAAGACACTACTGCATCATAAGAAAAACAAGATATATCATATTTATTTATTTATAAGTTACTTGCTTTTATTTTTTTTATTATGTTCAATTAGCCAACATATAATACCTCATTAGTTTTTGATGTAGTGTGTGGACTGGGTGTTATAAGCTATATTGCTTTTAGAAGCAAAAGTTAAAGAGTTCATTTCAGTCTCAGCCATTTTCCAGTGTCATTTTACTTTATTTTATTTACTTATTTTTTATTATTATGTTCAATTAGTCAACATATAGCACTTACTTTATTTTTTTAAAGATTTTATTTATTTGAGAGAGAGAGAGAGGGCGCACACGTACAAATGGGAAGAGGGGCAGAGGGAGAAGCAGACTCCCCAGTGAGCATGGAGTCTGATGCAAGGCTTGATCCCAGGACCCTGGGATCAGGACCTGAGCCAAAGGCAGATGCTTAACCAACTAAGCCACCCAGGCACCTCCATTTTATTATTATTTTTTAAAGATTTACTTATTTATTATTTTAGAGAGAGAGAGAGAGAGAGCACAAACAGAAAGGGGAGAGGGAGAATCTCAAGCAGACTCTACGCTGAGCGTGGAGCCCAATGTGGGCCTCTATCTCACAACCTGAGATCTTGACCTGAGCCAAAACCAAGAGTCGGATGGTCAACAAACTGCACCACCCAGGATCCCCTCTAGTGTCATTTTAATGGCTGAGAAGAAACAAATACATCCAACGACTTAGAGGTCAGAGGATAGGAGCAGAGCTCTAAGCACATTTCTTTGTCATCTTATGTTTTATCTTAAAATTTGATGGGGATTTTGAATGCTATTCCATAACATACCCAGTTGTTTCAATACAAAAATGGTCACCATCAGAGAAACAGCAACGAGGAGCTGAGCCAGTACCTGCAGGAATCTAGGCTGAGCTAAAGACAGCTAACACTGCAGAGCCAGTTCAGCCTCTGGCCACTTCTGCTCTTCTGGTATCTATCTTATTTCTTGAGTCCAAATTTAAATAAATGAGCGGTTATAAATGGCCATCATGTTTCCACTGCTTTATGAACTCTGTCAGGCTAATCACTGTGGAGGGCCTCCAGAATGATGCCGCAAAGGCTGTCACAGCACTTTCTGACTCGTGCCGGTGGGCATTCCACCAGCTTATGTCACGTTGGGACTTGAAAAGCTCTTTCACCTGCTGGACAATCTCTTCTACTCTTACAGGATGAATAGGAGGCTGTTGTTCATTTGTCCTGTTCTCTCATTTGAGTTTAGGGGTTATTGCTGTTTATTTAAGGTTAGTCAGGAGATCTCTAAAACCACACCAAAAAAGGAAAAAAGTACTGATCATAGATGAAACTTACAAAACTAAAAGGCCTGTTTGTAAGAGGCAAAAGATAAGAAACAGGCTACTGTCCATCAGTGGTACTCAAATGTCAGCTTCTCAGTGAGGCCTTCCCTGGTCAGCCTATTAACAACTGTAAGCCCTAGTCCAGCTCCCTTCTCTGCTTTACTTTTCCCCCATGGCACTTACCACCTGATGTATCATGCATTTTAATTATCTTGTTCTCACTCTGTCTGTGTCTCTCTCGCACCAGCAACTAGAATATAAACATAAAGGCTGGGGTTTTTAACTCTTTTGTTCCTGATGTAATCACTCAAGCTAGAGGAGTGACCAGCATACAACAGAGGTTCCATAACGCTTGTTGAAATGGATGCATTCCACTCAACGATTTCAGTCACACCCTCTAAGGCTGTAATGAATTATTGGTAGTTTCTTAAGCACTGTGCAAATTGTGTCTATTTTTTCTGAAAAGTTTTTCTTCCCTTCTCCTCACTTTGCCTGGCAAACTATTCAGGCCATCCCTTAAAGGCTCAGCTCAAATGTTGCCTCTGCTTTGAAGCATTACTTGTTTCTCACTTCTCTCCTCCCGGTTGAACTAATTGTTTGATAGAAAGTACTTTACACTTAAGAACTTTTTAGTCGCTCATACAACTGTCCTTGACTGTGAGGACAAGGCACACCATCTACACACAAGGGAGGATCATCTGTATATCTAGTGCCTATCACCGTGCCTTAGACCTTCTAGGCATGCAATAAATGTTTGCTCAAAGAATGAATGAATGCATGAGTGTATTAAGTATGACATACTTCCAACATGGAAGGCAGATTATTAGCTATGATACATTATAAAAGATCAGAGATTCTATTCTCAAGAAGCACACATGATAGATATAAAACAAATATAATTCATGTCAGACAGTGAGAAGGGCAATAATAGAAATTAAGACAAAGTTCAGGGGGAACACAGAGGAGAAGGCAATTAATTCTGACTAAAGAGAACAGAGTCTTGATGATTAAATATTATTTTAACTGGCAGGTATGGGTAGAAAACGCTTCCAAGTAGAGGAACAGACAAACATGTAGAAGTTCAGAGATACAAGAGAAATTTGGGGGAACACTGAGCATGTCTAGAATATAGTTGCATGGAGGGGAGTAGAGCTGGCCAGGTGAGGTGAGCCAGAGTGTTCAGTTTTCTTAAATGTCATGCTCAAGAGTCTGATTTTCATTTCATGGAAATGAAGGAACAATCACCTGTTCATTTCAGAGAGAGGACTCTAACTGGATGTCTCAAAGATGGATGGGAAGGAGGAGACATTGCATTTATTCGTTTAACAAATATTTATCAAACATCCACCACGTTCCAGACATCATGTTGGAAGGAGGCAGTTCAAAGACACGTCCTTGCCCTTAGGGAGACCTCACTGATCAGCAGGGGAGACAGAGGTGGGAACATTTAATTGTGATAATGAATGACATGCACAATAGCAGAGACTGTTCTAGGTCAGTGGCTCTAAATATACTATCAATAAAAGTTTTTTCTGAGAAGGTACACTCTAAAATATACAAAAATAGTAACAAAAACTGAGCTAAGATGAAAAACAGTATCTTAAAAATGCTTTTAGGTTTTTTTATTTGTTAAGAATACAAAAAGCCTTTGTTCTCATTAAAAATTAAAGAAGGATATTTTCGGGAGAACAATGTGATTGATACACTTTAGTATCTGTGTGATGTAAAGGTCTAGTCCTAAATTCAGTTTATTTTGAGAGCTGTTAATGGCTATTATAGCCGAAAAAGCACTCACAAAGACATGGAGATCCAGACAGAAGGGCAACCCTGACTGCACCTCTAATAGCACAACGTGCATCTTTCATTCTCATTTATCAGACATACAAAGGATTTTGTTACAATCAGGCTTGGGACTTTCCATCTCTCCTGACATCTATCAATGGCTCTGCAAACTAATCAATGCCACATTTTATATTTTGAACAAATGGGTTCAAAACTCACGGCAACTCTTCATTTATAGGATTTTTAAACATGTTAGGAAACTGTATTTCAAACTGTTTTAGTGTGTAGGTGAGACACTTCAGGAATATATGATCTCTTTCTACATTTCAGCACTTCTGACACCACATGTGTGGGTTTTCCATACCCAACAATTCTCTAATTCTCTGCAGACACCAACTGGGTGTCTACAAGGTAATTCAATTCAGCCACTAACTATGGGATGGAGCTGGCACAGACCCCACTGGTCAAGGGCTCAGTTTTATGAGACTGCCCCCACACTTCAGACACCAATTGCAAGTCCCAGGCCTTCTATACTTCTGACAGAACAGCTATAAGTCAGGGGTTGCCAGAACCCCCTCCTTGGGTTCCATAATTTGCTAGAACAGCTCACAGAACCCAGGAAGGCACTGTACTTACTACTCCTGATTTATTAGAAAGGATACAATTTAGGAATAGCCAGATGGTAGAGATACATAAGGCAAGTTATGGGGGAAAAGGGGAATGTGCATAGAGGTTCCATGCCCTCTCTAGGCACACCACCCTCCCAGCACGGTCAGTGCATTCACTAACATTGCTAATGTTAGTGCCCCCAGGCCTTCCACACAAGCCAAAGTGGCTCCTGCCCTATGATGATTAAAAAGATGGCTCTCCTTTCCTTAGACAGACTGGCTAAGTGTCAGGAGTAGAGGTAGGGACGTACTGTTAACTCCAATGAGTTGAGTCTACAGTAGTAGTCAACTACTCCAATGAGTTGAGTCCATTAAAAAGCCTAATGGATGCATTAGGCTTTTTAGAAACTCAATGAGATTTTCAGCAATAGGCAATCACCTTCTTGCACCTGAAAGTTCCAACCCTCTAATCAACAGGGTTGGTTCCTCGGGCAACCAGCCCCCAGGAGCTATTCAGGAGCCCTAGAGTTACCTTATTTGTATACAAGAAGAGGCATCTCACTCCTGAGATTACAAGGGTCTTAAAACTGGAGAGGAAGATCAATGTTTTAACAGAAAGATACCCCTATTACTCAGGACAAGGTTTTTTGTTTTGTTTTTTTTAAGATTTTATTTATTTATTTGACAGAGACAGACACAGCAAGAGAGGGAACACAAGCAGGGAGAGTGGGAGAGGGAGAAGCAGGCTTCCCTCGGAGCAGGGAGCCTCACACGGGGCTTGATCCCAGGACCCTGGGATCACAACCCGAGCCAAAGGCAGATGCTCAACGACTGAGCCACCCAGGCGCCCCTCAGGACAAGGGTTTTAGAAGCTCCTGCCAGGAATGGGAATGAAGACCAAACACATATTTCTTATTCTATCACAATATCACAGGGTGAAATATTACTTTCAGCAACAAAAAAGTCTAACCATTCAAACAGTTATAAACACCCAATTTAAAAATGCTCTCAGCCGCCTGGGTGGCTCAGTTGGTTAAGCGACTGCCTTCAGCTCAGGTCACGATCCCAGGGTCCTGGGATCGAGTCCCACATTGGGCTCCCGGCTCAGCGGGGAGCCTGCTTCTCCCTCTGACCCTCTCCCCTCTCATGCTGTTTCTCTCCTGCTCACTCTCTAATAAATAAATAAATAATCTTAAAAAAAAAAATGCTCTCTGCAGAGAAGTTTTTTTTTTTTTTTTTTGGTTTTGTTTTGTTTTGAGAGAGAGAGAAAGCAGGGGAAGGAGAGGCAGAGAGAGAATCCCAAGCAGGCTCCACACTTAGCCCACAGCCCGAAGTGGGGCTCCATCTCATGACCCTGGGAACATGACCTGAGCTGAAATCAAGAGTCAGACATTTAACCGACTAAGCCACCCAGATGCCCCAAAGATTATTTTTTTAAGTAGTTATTTTCTACTTTACTGCAAAAGCATGACTTTTACCTTGAAGGATCAAATTAAATGTTTTAATTTTTAAAATATTTGTTATGGGGCATCTCTCTGACAATCACTGAACACACATCAACGAATTGTGACCTCCTGACTTTGTAAAAGACAAATGTGTAGGTTTGACAGACCTTTAAATTCTTTACAATAAGATTACAAGTGCAATTGTAGTGTAAAAGATTTTCATGGTTAGTTCCTATCTTGTTACAAAATACTGAAATAATTCTGGCTTTATTTTAAAAGTCTTGATTATCAAATGGTGACATATATGATTATCAAACTGGTGACATCCTGTAGCACTTTGTGCAAGTCTACTTTCAACTTCTTTGTAGCAATGCTTTGTTCTGAATCGTTATGAAGAGAATACTATTCATGTGCGGTGTCCTCTGTAACCTTACTCCAGAGACTTTTCTCTTTTCAATCAAATCAGATGCACCATCTGATGGTTTTACTTACATAATTTTCTGCCAGTTTTATTTATATTTATATTAATACTATTTTCAAACCTGAGTTATTTTTCAAGAATCTTTTAAACCACTGTCCATTCTGCGAGGGCCAGCTTAGTTAAAAACGAGGTAAGTAAGACTTTTCCAGGCAGAGTTGATGAGAAAGGGCATTCCAGACTGTAAGAGTGGTATGTGGTAAGTTATGGAGTCATGAATACGCATGTGATACTTGGGAATCATAAGCAGTTCATATGGCTTAAGCATAAGTATGTAAGAGAGAAAGGGTGGAAGTTACGACCAGTGAAGCAGATGGGGCTCAAACTAAGGAGTATGGACTGGATGCTGTTGGCAGTGGGAGTCATCAGAGGGTTCTGAGCAAGACAGTAAGTGATCAAATTTATTGACTGGAACAACAATGAAGCATGAGAAAGATAGACTGGAGGCTGAGTTCTTAGCCAGGGTACTACCGCAATAATCTAGGCAAGAAAAGATGAGGAATGGAATTATGGCCCAGAGGAGGAGGGAGGGAGATACTACATCTATTACAAGGGTGGAATTGAAAGGACTTGATTACAACTCTGGAAAAGAAACTAATGCAATAGTCCAGTCACTGCCAGTGACCATGGGAAAGGAAAAGAGGAAGATGTTTAGGAGACCTTAAAAAAATGAAGACATGATTTCATAATGATCAGCTGTCAAGATGAAGGACAGGGAAAGATAAAAGGTACACAGTTTACAGGCCAGGTGACTGGATACAGGATTCCATAAGTGCAGAGAGGAAGCATCTTCCCTTTACCAATCATGTATTTAACACTGCTTTACTGATACCTGCCATGAACCAGGTAGAAAGGGAGCTGGAGGACATTGACAAAAGAAAAGTTGGTATGAAGAGATGTCTATTTTGGATTTGAAATGCCCCAGAGATACCTATGTGGATATTTTTAAAAGAAAAATGCAGATCTAAAGCCAAGAAAAGAAGGGGCAGAAGATGCGGCACTCACCTATATATGGATAGAAGATAATACAGACTTATATAGAGAGAGGGGATTTAATTTTAACTGGCTCCCTACCACATACCAGGCGCTGTCCTAGTTACATGTGACATATGTCATTTAATCCTTATAATAACTCTCTGATACAATTTGGGCTCAAAGGTTACCCAAACTCATGCTTTCTTTTAAAAATTTGAGACTTCCAGGGCACTTGGGTGGTGCAGTCAGTTGAGCATCTGACTCTTAGCTTTGGCTCAGGTCGTAATCTCATGGTCATGAGATCGAGCCCCGCGTTGGGCTCCATGGTCAGCGTGGAGTCTGCTTGAGATTTTCTCTCTCTCTCTCCATCTGTCCCTCCCACTCGTGTTCTTTCTCTCTCAAATAAACGTTTTTTAAAAATGTGAGGCTTCCATTTCTTTTTAGCTCAGTTTTATAATAAATGATTTATGATTTTTATTTTTGACACAGGGTGTTCCTGAAAACCGTATCTTAAAACATATTAATAGGGTTGTCTGTAGCATTACTGATCTAACCAGTGATGACCAGAAACCAGTAAAAAGTATTAGTAACACTGTTCAACTAATACACAAGCAGAATTGGAGTCCTTGGTGGGAAATGATATTCAATTATATACAACTGCCACTGAGAGCTGGTTAAAAAACCCTTACATTCAGAACATGTGTGTGTATATAATATAAAAGACACCTTTGTTGGTAGGGTGTACAAAACTCGTAGTCCTATCCCTTGCTTTATTCAGTTTCACTTGGCTGCAGGCTCACCCTACTCTGTTCCTGATTTCCTATTCTAATCAGGGAATGACATACATGACTCACTGGTCTTGCTTAAAGAGGTTGTAAATCTCATATTTGGGGATTCATAACAAGTCACATATACTTCTGCCTCTGTGCCCTCCATTTTCTGATTATCACACCAATATTCCCCCACAGTACCCTAATTCCCTCTAATCCTATTCCCCTGGCTCTGACTCTAGCTAGGCCCGGTACCTTAGGCTGTTGGCTAGAGTCTTATTCCAACTTATCACTAGCCTAAGTTCTCACCGCCCTCTCTCTAGTCACTGTCACCTGTAATCTTTTATGGATGCATCTTGCATTGGGTCAATTCATCCACCGAGTCTCCAGAACGCACAAAGCTACTGAAATGCTAGGATGTCTTGCTGCAAATCCCACCACAATTACGAAGAGGGTCATTGCTGCCAAACTTACCCATTTTCTTCTTATCACATTAGCCTTTAAAACACTATCACATAATTTCCATTATAGCATTGATACTTCCCTGTTTATTGTATTATTTACTTATTGAATATTTCCTCATCATCACCAGAAACAAAGCTTCATGACAGCAATGACCTTGTCTGTCTTGTTCACTGCTGTATTTTTCAAGGCCTAGAACAATGCTAGAGACCGCACTGTCCTTCAGTAAAGGTTTCCCGTAGTATATGCTGTTGGTGCCCTACACAGATCTCCTTTACCACCAAATGCACCTACCCCCAGCTACTGCAGCAATGATTTCTGAAAGCTCATAGCTGTACCCTTCTCCAAAGAACTGCCCTCCACCGGTGGGGAGCTACTCTGCCCAGAAATGCCTGGGAGGTCACAGGTTCCCCCTTATCCTCTCCTAGGGGGCAGCCCATAACCAATGACTTACTGATAGGGGGCAAAAAAGGCTGGCCCTCTTGCTTCCAAATCGGATAACTGGGTAGTGTCATTCATACTCCAGAGCTCTCTGTGAGGAGGCTGAGTCGAGACTTCAACTAAAACCATCTCTTTCCACCACTGCATCCTAATTCCTTGGCTTCCCTGCAAGTTTTACCTCAAAGCACTCCCTCTAATATTACTTATACAAACATTTCCGTCTCGGGCTTTGTTTCTAGAATCCCCATCCTAGACATTTGTTGACTGTTTGAATGAATGAATGATGTAAGAAGGTAGAAACAATTCTTAGATTTTCTAGCATTGTCCTGAATTCTTCCTGTTACAAAATACTACAGTTATATCGCAGTTAACAGAAAGTACTTAATGGAGTGTGAACTGAGCAAATCTTATTAAGATGCAAATGTACTTACTTAATCTAAGCACCTCATGCCACCCTTGTCTGTCGTCACTGCTGCCATTGTCTGAAGAGTCTGGCTTAACAGCAATATCTGCCTCACTTATAAGGAGAAGCACTTTATGAAGCATTTTCGATTTTAATAAATACAACGACTGCTGAGAAGTAGAGGGCACTGGCCCAAGATACTTCTTCACTCTCTCTGCTCACCTAAGGGCGCTTTGAGCAACGGACCACCCATGCTCACTAGAGAGGCTGAGAGAGAGAGGAGAGCAGATATAAGTGGTTAGGATATGATGTTAAGCCTGTTCAGATAATCTGATATGGAAACCACTGTAAACTTGAGTTTATTTTTATTTTTGTGATAACTAAGGACTGAAACCTTTTTTAATCCTTCCCCCATCAGAGTAACCCTAATTTTATAATGGAAGTCAGTGAGAGAAAATAATTCTCTTAACAGAAATATGTCTTACAAGTTAAAAAAGAAAAACCCTACAAAGGATTAGAAGGTTATAAATTAAATTGGCATTAGTGACTAACTTGAAGAAGGAGAGATGAGACTGGGGTGGTGATTGAAGGGGACTTGAGCTATAATTACAGCATTTTATTTCTGTAAAAGGAAGAGTAGAATCAAATTTGAGAAAAATATTAACAGTTGTTAAATCTCAGTGATAAATTTGGGTATGTGTTATATAGTTCTATTTACATTTTTTGGATTTTTAAAGTTTTTCACAATCTAAAAAAAGTACATAACACTTGAAAGCAATGTGGCTGTTCTCTAATGGCAAGGAATATAGCAAACTAAGACAAAATGCACAGGGCATCAGTGGTTCTCAAGCTTGTTTAGCTTGTGACATCTTCCTTGTTTCCAGTCTTCTCTTCCAAAACAGCCCACAGCATGCTGGTGGCTGGTACTTGTAGATTCAGGGGTCTGTGCGAGTTCTGACTCAGCGACCTCTATAACCCTCAACCTGTGGCTGGAGCACCGAGAGAGCTGAAGCAGCATCAGTCTGGAAGGGACATCACATAAAAAGGCCACAAGAACATAAACATTTGGTTTATGTTCTTATGAATTCTCTGGGTGACAGTTGATGATATACCTCAGGGGAGGCAAAGTAAGTTTAATAATCAGGAAAAATGGTCAAGAAAACAGAAAATGAAATTTTATAAGATTAACTTACTACTGAAAAAATGGAAAAATATGAAAAGACCTTCGGGTCAAGCTGAGCAAGGATTAGAAATATGACGCTAGAATTTAGAAAATTAAGATATTAAACAGGGACTGAAGTCTAGAAAGTAAGACTTGTTTAACTGACAGTCTTACCATATGGCTGGTACTTTAGTGAGGAATTGACTAAAGTTCTTTTTTTTTTTTAATATTTATTTGAGAAAGAGAGAGAGAAAGTGCAGGGGCAGAGGGAGAGGGAGGGAGAGGCTCAAACAGACTCTGCACCAAGTGCAGAGCCTGACGCAGGGCTCGATCTCACAACCCTGAGATCATGACCTGCGCAGAAACCAAGAGTCGGACCCTTAACTGACTGAGCCACCCAGGTGCCCCACGAATTAACTAAAGTTCTATCATCATGAAAATACAATTCAGTCAACACAACAAAGTCAAGAAGCAACATGGTACAGTGCCTAGAGCACAGGGCTGACGCCAGGTTGTAAGAAGCCTGCTCTGTAACCTCAGCCAAGTTATTTAACTTTTCTGTGCCTCAGTGTCCTCACCTGCAAAACAGAGAGGGGAACAGTACTGATCTGAGAGAGTTGTAGTGAGCAGTAATGAGTTACAATTTGAAAACAGCTTAGAAAAGTTCAGAGTAGCTGCAGTGTACATGTTTGTTAAAGAAACAAAAATAATATGGACATTTAAATGGATTTGAAGACCATCCGGAAAGGAGTAAAAAAAATTATTACAAACCTGAATATCTATGTGGAAAGGTTGGAGGGACTGGCATAATTCCTTTTATTACAAACCTGAAGATCTATGTGGAAAGGTTGGAGGGACTGGCAGCAGAAGGCATTCTTAGTGGGAAAACTGCTGTCCAATGGCTTGAAAGATCATCTTGTGGCCTTTTTATGTGATGTCCCTTCCAGACTGATGCCACTTCAGCTCTCTCGATGCTCCAGCCACAGGCTGAGGGTTATAGAGGTCGCTCAGTCAGAGCTCACACAGACCCCTGAATCTACAAGTACCAGCTATTTTAAAAAAGCTTTTTCAAATTCATCGTGGGTAAGAGGAGACAGGAGTATCTCAGAGGTTTTGTGTAGCAGCTGCGTGTGGTGTGTCTCCAGCCCTCTAATGCTCTTATCAGTGCTAAGGATGTCCTGATGGCTCAATACTAACTTTTTCTATGAGACTTAGAGAAGCTTTTAGCTTTTCTATTTTCTGTCAATACATCTATTTTCCCTCTGGGACTTGGTGAATTTCTAAATTTAGACTGTCACATTCAGTGTTCGTCAGCCTGAGGAAAGTCTTGTATGTTGAATTATGCTGTGCCTGTATCTTCCTCTTGGCAACAACCCTTGCCTCTATGCACATACAGCCCACGTTATACCAAGCTGCCTCTCACTTCCTGGTTTTTAGATCGTATGTTTCCAATAACCATAATGCCCTGTTCTCTGTTCCATACTTAGAAAACTCCTGCCGATCCCTGAACACTCCGTTTGAGTGCCACCTTCTCCAGACACCTTCACCATATTACCTGCGTATACTCAGAGAGTTGGGCACCTCTCCCCAACGTTCCCACAGAACCTGCACATGCTTCTTTCATAGCTCAGATACGGCATTGTATTGTAAATGTTGTAGCCTCACCCACTAATAAGCAAGCAAGCTCCTCTAGGTCAAGATCGGTATCATCATCTATAAGTCATCATGTCTTAAAAGCCACGGACAAACAACAGGAATCTAATAAATACAAATTAGATAAATGAACTAATACATAATGAATAAACCAGACTCTTGCCTTCAAAAAGTTCCCTATTTAGATGAGGAGGCATAACTGGGGAAAGTGGAGGGGATGCAAATGAAATGTAGAAATTAAATATAATGCAAATCAGAGTGAGATAAGAAAGTGGGGTATGTGGTAAGAAACTAATATTTATTAGTCTGCCTAAGTATTTAAGTGCCTAAAATATGTCAGACACTGATTGGTCCTTTCCACACATTCTCTCATTTAATTTTCACAACCATCCTGCCAGGTATTATTATTTCAATTTGATAAGTAAGGAAATTAGGACTCAAGAAATTCAAAGCTGCCAAAAAGTTAATGGCAAAGACAGGACTTGATCTCTAAAACCCATATTCTTTCTTTCTTTCTTTTTTTTTTTTAAAGATTATTTATTTATTTTTTGACAGAGAGAGACACAGCGAGAGAGGGAACACAAGCCGGGGGAGTGGGGGAGGGAGAAGCAGGCTTCCCGAGGAGCAGGGAGCCTGATGTGGGGCTCGATCCCAGGACCCTAGGAACATGACCTGAGCCGAAGACAGACACTTAACGACTGAGCCACCCAGGCGCCCCTAAAACCCATATTCTTTCTTTTGCAATGGTACAAATTTAGTCTTATGCCGTTTCAGAGGAGGGAAAAGTTACACTCAGAATGACAAATCAGAAAAGGTTCCATGTAGAGGTAAAAATGCACCAAATCTTGAAGGATTAGAAGAGAAACAGTGCATTTTAGATGGAGGAATAAAGACAGGCATGGATATAAACTCAAAACTTGTGAGTAGGACATAGAATGGTCTAGTCTGGAATAAGCTGAACAGACATGAGGAAAATCCCACTAAAGAGAAAGTATGGACTATATAGGGAACCTGGGAACTCTATATTCACAATGGGCATCACTATTAGAAAAATAATCAACCAAGAGCATATGGGTCATGCTAATGATTGGATCTGTGCTGTCATCTTCATATATGAAGGGGAGCAAATGAAAAAAAAAAAAACCTGGTAAATTTAAGTATTTCAAAGCCCTACGATAATTCTTAATATAGAAATGTACTTTTATCCACAGAGGAAATACAGCTACAGAAGGTGACATATCAAGTGTCCTCTTTAACATCAAAGTAACATAACATTGTAGAAAACCAAATAAATAGATGTACTTCACAAATATGAGGCATGTAGTCTCTTCTGTTTGTAATACATACCATAAAAGTAATTATATCCATTAATCTTTTAAATTACCTAAATCATACAAAGGACAACATCTTGATTTTAACTAAAAAACAAATTAAATTGCCCAGCTTGCTCATTTTTATGAGATCTGATCATTAAAATACAAGACGGTAACACTTAAAAAATATACTGGTTGTATGTTTTATTCATGTATGTTTGGTGATGGTTTTACTTATCAAGAGAATGTGTTGAGTGGCCCATAACTAATTTTGTTGGAATGACATCTATAAACTAAACTGAATGTGACTGATTATTTAGATGGTGACATCATAAATCCACGAAAGGGAATCTAAAATAAACAAAGTAAAGACGTTAAGTAGGTCACCCATAGATCAGAGAAGTCTGGAACATTTTTTTGGACTGCTGCTTTTAGGTCTTTTAAAACATGTTTTTCTTAAAACAATTTTATGACCTTAAATTTTATGGCAAATATAGCTCTAAAGTTGTATATAATGAAAAAACTCCCCACATTGAAATAAAGTTTAATTAATGAAGATCCTTTAATATTATATATTTTAAATAGAAACAGAATTTTTACTTCCAACTTCATATAATCAAATATTGCCAAATAGAGATACCTGGGTCCGTGTTAAAATGAGTAGATATTTTATTTGTAATATATCATCAATCAATAATGTAGCAATGGGTGCTATAAACAAAAATAATACAAATATTAGGCTTTGAAACTTATTACATTTTGAATTTAGAAAGTTTTTTCATAGATAACACATCTATATACTTATGTGGTCAATGTCAAAATTACCACAGAACATAAATAAGCAGCACATAATTCCTTACTATTTATGGATCTTTTGTTACCTTAAGACAAAAGGTTGGTATAAAAGACACTGTAGGCAGAAAGTAAGGCGTGATATCTCTCTCTAATCTTCTAAACTTTCTAAAGCACCTTGAATATCATCTTCTTCTTGCCTATTTAAAGATACTAGAATACAGAGCTAAAAGATACTAGAAATGACCTTGTCTACCTTTCTTAATCAGAGATGAAAGAACTGAGACCCAAAGAAAAACCCAAAGACAAACAGTCTTAAACACATATATAAATTAAAGATTGAAAATCAATTATTTAAGCATTCATATAAAAAAGTTTAAAAAAGAAAAGCACATTAAACCTAAAGAAAATAAAAGGAAGGGTATAATAAAGACAAAATCAGAAATTAGTGAATAGAAAAGAAATACACAAAAGCCAAAAGTTGGTTGCTTGAACAGACCAATAATGTTGATAACCTCCTGGCAAAAATTATCATGAATAAAAGAGAGAGAAGGCAAATAACCAATACCAGGAATAAAAATGAAGATATCATGACTGAGCCTAAGGTCAGTAAAATATCATATGATATTATAAACTCTATACCAGTAATTACAAGGAATAATTCCTAGAAAAATAAGACTTACCAAAACTTCCTACATCAATGAATTATAAGCAAAAGGCCTGTTTACAATCAGTGTGACAGTGACATATACCCAGAAATAATTACTAAGTACCTGTTTTATTTCTTTGCCTTTTTTTCTGATTGTGCTAAGTAACTTCCATAATTTACAATCAGAATTGATTGATGCAATTCAGCCTAATACATCCTTCTTTAAAAATATTTTGGTGTTCCATATATACAAATGGAAAAACTGCCCCATCATACAAAGGGACTCTCACATAAAGTACTTCATTTTTTCTGGGGCATAAATTTGTAAGCTAATTTCAATCTCTGATGTCATCTTTAAGAGAAATTGGTTTTTTGCTTGACGATTTTAAAAGCTAAAATTTAAATTCATTTGTTTTTGCTCTAAATTGACATTACATGCTTAAGTGACATCAGAATATACACTAATTAAAAGTTTCAAGTAATTACATATTTTTAAGGGCACCACTATATGGTAGAAACTAAACACAATGCAGCCAAAATAAAATAGCTCAAATTCTCCTATGAATGAACAACTGCAATGCTCACTGTATCATACTTAAAATGTCAAAAATGAGTCTTTCCATGTGCCTTGTGGTTCAAAAACTAGAACTGTGATGTTATAAACAAAAGTTATTCAGGTGAGAACTAGCAAACTAGTCAATGAGTTTGATTCTTTCATTATTTTCCTCAAACTTTGTCCATTAGGTAGAAAAACTGGTTTTAAAGCTTAAAGGTGAAGGGAAAAAGTAGTCAGTTTTTCAGAGTCAGGGGAACATAAAATATTGAAATAATTAAAAACAAGAACAGTATTATAGCTCCTTAAAGACAGAAATTATGTTTCTTATTTCTTTCTGTATCTTCTAAAACACCTAGTCCTATAATCTTGACATAGTAAATTCCTAAAAAAAAAAAAGGGAGGGGGGAGGGGGGGAGTTGAAATATTTAGGTTTACATAAGGCATCATTCATACAAAGAAGAATCATGAGAAGTTGAGGAAATAGACTAGAAATTCTCTGAAACTATATAAGTGACCTATACAAGTTATGGAGTTGGGTGGGCCTTGCTATGCTCTATTAAAATTAGCAAATTAAAATTTGCACATATTTTGTTAAATTTATTCCTAAGTATTTCATATTTTTATGCTATTGTAAATAATATTTAAAAATTATTTTTTATTTAAATTCAATTAGCCAAGGTATAGTACATCATTAGTTTTTGATATAATGTTCAATGATTCATTAGTTGAATATAACACCCAGTGCTCATCATGTGCCCTTTTTAACTAAACACAAAACTAAAAAAAAAAAATTATTTTCCCACTGCCCATTGCTACTATATAAATATACAACTGATGCTGTACATTGACCTTGTATCCTGTGACCTTTCTCAATTCACTTATTCTGATGGCTTTTTTTTTTCCGTAGATTTCCCAGAATTTTCTATATATACAATCATGTCATCTTTAAATAAAGACAATTTTACTTCTTCCATTTAAACATGCATTTTAGTTTTAGTTTTTTCTTGTCTTATTGCACTGGCTAGGGCCTCCAGCATAATGCTGAATAGTGAATATCCTTGCCTTTTCCTCATCATAGAAAGAAAGCAGCTTTTCACCATTAAATATAAGTTAGCTACAGGTTTTTCATAAATACTTCTTATCAAGGGGTGCCTGGGTGGCACAGTTGCTTAAGTGCCTGTCTTTGGCTCAGGTCATGATCTCAGGGTCCTGGGATCGAGCCCCTCATTGGGTTCCCTGCTCAGTGGGGAGCCTGCTTCTCCCTCTCCCCTCCTCCTTCTGCTCTGTGTGTCTGCCTTTCTCTGTCAAATAAATAAATAAAATCTTTAAAAAAATGCCTCTTTTCAAGTTGAGGAAGTTTCCTTCTATTTTTAATTTGCTGCAGTGTTTATTATGAATGGGTATTAAATCTTTCCAAATGCTTTTTTTGCAATGATTGAGATGATCACATGGTTTTTCCTTTATGCTGTAAATTAAATGGATTACATTATTTGATTAATTAAGTCAACCTTATATTCCTGGGATAAAACCCACTTGGTTATGATGTATTATCCTTTTTATAGATTTTTGAATTTGATTTGTTAATACTTGTTAAGGATTTTTTGTATCCATGTTCATGGAAAATGCTGAACTGTAATTTATTTCTACAATGCAGGTCTGCTGGTGAAAAAATATTCTCAGCTTTTGTTTTTCTGAAAATGTCTTTATTTTTAAAGAATTTTTTGCCGAATACATTATTCTACACTCACTTTTTTTCTTCTTTTGGCACTTTCAAAACAATCATTTCACTGAATTGTGGTATTTATTTCACATGAAAAATCAGCAGCCGTTTTTATCATTTTCCCCTGTATGTAATATGTCTTTTTTTCCTCTGGCAGTTTTAAAGCTTTTGTCTTTCAATTTACAATAATTTGAGTATAATGTACTTTGTTGTGGTTTCCTGTTTATCCTGCTTGAGATTCACTGAGTTTCCTGGATTGGTGTTCTTATGCTTCCAATCAAATTTGGGAATTTTTCCACCATTATATCTTCAAATATTGTTCTGCCCCATTCTTTCTCCTTTCTTTGGAGACTCCAATTGCTCATATGTGAAACTGTTTTTTTAGGGTTGCCATTCCTATATTGAGAAGTCCTAATTATTGCCTCATTATGCTTATTTTCTCCCTTTAAATACCTAAATATATTTATGGTAACTGTTTTATAGTCCCTGTCTGCTAATTCCACCATCTGTCATTTTTGGGTTTATTTCTTTTTTTTTTTTAAGATTTTATTTATTTGCGAGAGAGAGAATGAGAGACAGCATGAGAGGGAGGAGGGTCAGAGGGAGAAGCAGACTCCCCGCTGAGCAGGGAGCCCAACGCGGGACTCGATCCCGGGACTCCAGGATCATGACCTGAGCCGAAGGCAGTCGCTTAACCAACTGAGCCACCCAGGCGCCCCTTTGGGTTTATTTCTATTGACCAATTTTCCTGCTTCTTTGTATGTCTAGTAATTTTCTATTGAATGCTTGACATTTTGAATGCTATGTGTTGTTGAATGGATTTTGCAGTCTTCTTTCATTTCATGTTAAGTTTGTTTGGTTAAGAAGTTAATGTACTTTTGAATAAGATTGATCTTTTAAAGACTTTTCCCCCTAACATCCATCCCCTTAGTTTTTAAAGTCATTCTGTACGAGAAAAATTTCTAAAATACTACCAAATAGCAAGAATCCTTGTTTTCTCAAGACTTATGTTTTAACTTATTAAGGATGGGCATAGAGTAGCTTTTATTCTAGGGGTAGATTGGTTCTACCTCTAATGCACAGACTTTATAGAATATCTTCTAAATATCAGGAGTGTTTAAGGAAGGCTCCTAACCACCTGGGAGCTCTGGTAGTTGTTCAGCTCACAGATCCCTGGTAGTTGTAAGTTTCCTAGTGTTTGTTAGTCTTGTACAGTTTTATAATTCTTTACTATGGTAGGACTAATCAGGTACCACTTACTCCATAACAGTCAGAGGTGTAAATCCCAAGAGGGAGCTTTTGACCATCTCCCAGCTTTACATTGTTTCTCTTCTCTTTCTCCTATGACTCATTAGTTCTGCCTTCTTTTCTCCTACATTTTTCTCTTAAGAACATATCATTATTTAATGAAAGGACCCAAATGAGAAATTAATTCTTGCAAATCAACCCAACATTTTTTTGCACTACACGGTATTTTTTACCTCCTGGGATTAAAATAATAATTCAATCTAGTTTTAAGTTGCTTATTACTTGGTATATTCTTTGATTTCTCTATTTCTTTCTCTTTCTCCCTCTCCCCATCTCTCTCTGTCTGTCTCTCTCTCTATTTTGGTGGATGTGCTACTTACTTTTATTTTAGAAAGATTTAGAACAGGCTGACTGAGAAAACTAAAACAATTCATGTCAAGAATATCTATATGATTAAAAGCTCTCCCTGGGGGCACCGGGGTGGCTCAGTCGTTAAGCATCTGCCTTCGGCTCAGGTCATGATCCCAGGACGCTGGGATCGAGCCCCACATCGGACTCCCTGCTCTGTGGGAAGCCTGCTTCTCCCTCTCCCATTCCCCCTGCTTGTGTTCCCTATCTCGCTGTGTCTCTCTCTGTCAAATAAATAAATAATAATAAAATCTTAAAACTAACTAACTAAATAAATAAAAGCTGTCCTTGAACCAGCATTCCGACCACACAAAACTAAATAATCCACAAAGTGTTTATAAGGAAGGCAAGGAGACTAATAACTTACTTCTTCTACATTTTTGGTTCCTCACCTCATACCTGAGATCATATAGTTTATTGGTTCTCCTTGTGAGCTATTTTAGCTTACTGTTAGTGAATGGGCTTAGTCTCTACATATTTTTATTCTAATTTAAGAGCCTTTATGTTGGTGAAATCTGCTCCTAGAATGTAATGTTCAACACTCTCTGTCCACAAAATATCTATTAATTCATGTTTATAAAGCATTAGTCACTAAAAAAATAAATTTTCCAACGTTTTATTGCCTTTTAAGGAAAAGAGAGATAAGGACAGGAGGAACAAAAATGAAACTGATTTATAAAATGGGTTTTAAGAAAGTATTTTTAAATTGTGCTGGGAGAAAAATAAATGATTAAACTAGATCTCAAGAAGTTATGGGTCTTATACTCTTACCTGTGTAGCTGGATGTATTCTCGGGGTCTGTTGAGCAGGTGAAGGAATCTGTCAACAACCTTGTTTTTTCCCACACCCTGTAATTACACAGTGAACATTAAGTAAAAAGAGACTTTTGTGGAAGTAAAACAAACCAGAATAATCTGTTGCCAAAACCTACTTTCTCAAAGTTTGTACTTTTTCAGCTCATAATGAAAATATACACATATACATACATACACACATATATGTTTACATATAGCAAACAAATATAGTTTCTCTGACATAAAGGTTTTTTAAAAAATTTACTTCTAAATACACTAGCTTCATTTACATCAAATACACTAAACATGCTCTTCTTATTTAAAAGGAACTTCATAATTATTTTTAGCCCTCTACAGCTAGTTTTTTCTTTTTCTTTTTTTTTTTTAAGATTTTATTTATTTATTTGACAGAGAGAGACACAGCGAGAGAGGGAACACAAGCAGGGGGATTGGGAGAGGGAGAAGCAGGCCTCCCGCCGAGCAGGGAGCCCGATGCGGGCCTCGATCCCAGGACCCTGGGATCATGACCTGAGCCGAAGGCAGGCGCTTAACGACTGAGCCACCCAGGCGCCCCTACAGCTAGTTTTTTCTGCTTCATAATTTTACACTGAAGTTTAGACATTACAATACAATATTAACAATTTCAGATTTGAAAAATGGCATCAAAGGCAATAAAGTAAGTATAAAAACAATGATTTTTTCTTATCAATTCTTTGGAAGTATGGTTTCTAGTTACAGGCAGATAAATATAATACTATACTTCTGTTTTAATAAAACGCTCATTCTTCTCTCCTTCTATCCTACTTTCTAATCCTTCAAAACCATGGAAACCTAAATTATAACCAGGGTTTATTAGTAAGTCTCAACTATATCTGCTCTTGTCAGCAATGTCCTCATTTCCTTACCACTTATTGATGCTGAGAGTTGCTGTCCTTTTGTGGAAGACAGACTGTTAAAAATGGAAACCACTCCCATGCCAGCTCCCCATTTTAAAGTTTTCACTTAGAGGTGGAATACTCTATTAATGGGATGTGACTCTTTTAACAAGTGGGTTGTGTGGGAACAGTAGAAGTGGTTAAAAAGCTAAATTCCATATATCATATGTTCTAGCAATAAATAACTTATTAATTTCTTATATCCTGCCAGACTCTATCCTAAGTATATCATGTGTTATTTCATTTAATCCTAACAGTTCTACGAGGTAGGTAGTATAATTACTCCAACCTCACAAATCAAGACACCAAGACTCAGAAAAGCTAAGCAACATGTTCATGGTCACACAGCTAATCACAGGGGAACCAGGATTCAAATCCAGGTCTGTCTGATTCTGATGCTAATGCTTTTAGTCCCAACATTATGGATTATACTTCTTTCAGTCTGAAACTGATTTAGGTAAACTGGGCCTTGAATTTTCTCTTTCCCCACTTCTAGGAATCCATTTCTAAAGAAATAATTAGGCAGATCAGGGAAATGCATGGCGCTGAGCAGTAAGAGCAGAAGAAGCCCAATAGAAGGAAGCAGGCATTATTACTGATTTTTCTGCTACATCCTCAAATGTCTTGTAAAGAAATCATTCTATAAGCACGAAGGATAGAAATTCAAATCAATCAAATGAGTATTTATTGAGCATCATCATAGTCCTAGAATTGTGACAGTTCCTCTAAGATAAACAAATTCTCAAAGAAATTATGAGAATTTGTCCTTCACAATTCTCAAAAGAAGGCAAGACACATACATAAATGTGGAGCACAGAAGACAAGCCACCAGTGTAGCTAAACAGTTGTTAATTTATATGATATAGGTTCTTTTTTTTTTTTTTCAAGTAGGTTCTGTACCCAACTGAACTCACAACCTTGAGATCAAGAGTCACATGCTCTATCAACTGAGCCAGCTAGGAGCCCCTTTGATATACATTCTAATAGCCTTAGAATCTTTCTCTTCTCTTTGGTCCACTAAATATGTCATAAGATTATAGATGCAAGAGAGACTAAGGGGACTGGACTGATTACCAACTACTTAATAAGACAGAGGTATGAAGCACACATAGACAGTAGCAAGCAATTAAGATCCACTGTACATCCTCGACTAAGAGAGAAACACAATGAAATCAATGTTTAAAGAAGGTCAATATAACAATACTATGCAAAATATACTGATTGACAAAAGGAGAAACTGGTATCTAGGAGATTTATTGTTTACTCATTCAACATAGAAACAAACATTTATTGAGTGCTGGCATGTGTCAGGAGAGATAGCAGTGAACAAGACAGATAAAGTTTCTGCTCTTATGGAGCTTCCATTTCAGGAGTGTGGAGACAGATTGGAACGTAGATTAGAAAAGTAGGTAGAAAGGCAGCAAGATGTAATTAGACAACCAAATAAATAAGAAAGTTATCAAATAGTGATATTCTCTACACACAATTAAGATAGGGTGAGGCAATACTGACTGGGTGGTTATTAATATTGATTGAGAAGTGAAGACTTTTCCTTAGGTAACTTTAAGCTCAGATCTAAATGACAAGGAGCCAAGTGCTATAACGATTACAAAAGGGGCATTCCAGGAGAAGAGTTGCTACAGCTGATCCTCTAAAGTGGAAATAAGCTCAGGATATTTGAGGAACAGCCAGTGTGTTCAAGTGTTGTGGGCCAGAAAAGAATATATAAGATAAAGAAATAAAAGTAAGTAGGGCTGTGGGGCGCCTGGGTGGCTCAGTCCTACTCTTGATTTCGGCTCAGGTCATAATCTCAGGGTGGTGAGATCGAGCCCTGGGTCAGGCTCTGTACTCAGCAGGAAGTCTGTTGGGGATTCTCTCTCCCTCTGCCCCTCCCCACTGCTCTGTTTTTCTCTCTCTAAAATAAATAAATAAATCTTAAAAAAAAAAAAAAGGTAAGTAGGGTCTAATCAAATAAGTTTTACAAGCCAAGTTGAAGAAGTGGGATTTTATTCTATGAGATGGGGAGCCACTGGGAGATTTTTTTAGCAGAGAAGTGGCATGAACTAATACAGATCATAAAAAAAATCACTTTGGTTAGGTATGGAGAGTGAATTATAAGGGAGGGAGTAAGGATGGAAACCAGGAAGCCAGTTGGAATGCTACTCCAAGAGCCCAGGTGAGAGACGGTGATGGCTTAGATTAGGGAGGTATAAATGGAGAAGAATGGATTCCAGCTGTTTTGCAAGAAAGTTGACAAAACTGGCTGACGGACTGGATATGGGAGGATAAAGGAAAAGAAAGATCAAAGATTACTTCTAGATAGTTCCTTGAGCAAAAAGATGGGAAAGGCTGGGGGGGGGGGGGAGTCTTTTTTTCCCAGAGGAAAATGAAGAGCTAACTCTTTCTCCAAAGCACTTATTATCATTTAACATTCTAACAATTTATTTACTTGTGTGTTATCCTTCTCCCAGACTGGAAATAGCTCACTGAGAAGCTGGTTTTGTTCACTACTGTACTGCTAGTGTCTAGAACAGTGCTGGCACAAAGTAGGCACTCAAGTATGGGTCATATGAATTAATGATGTCTCCATCTCTGGCAGAAACCCCAGTCATCCTCAGTACTTCTCACTCCACCTCCCAATTCATAACTAATTCCTCTCATTTCTACCTCCAAAATATATCTTAAGTTTGCCAAATTTCTCTGGAATCATTTAAAACCAAAGGAATGTCATGTCTTGTCTAGAACGGTGCTTCTCATGCTTTGATTAGCAAATGAGTCAGCTTTGAGATCTTATTAAAATGCAGACTGATTCAGTAGGTCTGGGGTGGGGTCTGAGACTGTATTTCTAAGACATTTCCAGGTTGTCACCAATGCTGCTGGTCTGCAGACTGTACTTTGTACAGCAAGAATACATATCTGCAGTAGTCTCATAACTGAGTTCCCTACATTCATTCATGCTATTTTGAATGTATTTTCCATACTGTAGCCGGAGTAATCTTCTTAACAGATAAATTAGATCATGTCATTCTCCTGCTCAACCCCATCTGATAGCTTCTCACTGCATTTAGAGTAAATTTGAAAATCCTTCCTGTGGCCTGCAAGGTCCTACCCATCCCTCCAGCCCTCCTGTGTGTCACTCTTTTCCTCCCAAACACTGTTCTAGTCACACTCAACTTCCTTCAGTAAAAGATTCCAAGCTCTTCCTGCCTCAGGGCTTTGCACAAGCATATTCTTCTCCTCAGGGAGAGCTTTTCTCTCACTCACTATCCTAGCCATTCTCATTCATTATCTTAATTCCCTCCTCAAAAAGGCCTTTACTACCTTCCGATATAAGTCAGGTCCTTCCTCATCTCCCACACTCACCTGTATTTTTTCCTTCTTAAGCATAAATAGATTTATATGAGTGACAACTTATTTAAAGTCTCTCTTATTCACTGTTCTGTGAACTGGAAGTGCCATGGGGGCAGGTCCAGGCCTATTTACTGCTATATCCCCAGAGCCCTGCACAGAGTCTGACAGAAAAAGGTACTCAATAAATATGTGTCCAGTGAATGAATGAATGCAGAGAATTTGGAAAGTACCGGAAAAGGGTATAAATCCCAGTAAGATATATACTGTGACCATCTTAAAAAAGATCATGAATACTTGAAACTGTGATGAGTTACAGACTTCTAAAAACCGGACAAGATTTGCAAATGATCCAATTTATACATTTCGCCTGTGAAAGATTCAGTTATCAGAGCTGACTGTCAAAATGACAAACACATGAAAGTAAGAACAATGGATCATTTCATCCTCTAGGAAACTGATATCTAACTGGATTTCTCCCCAAAATAGTTATAAGCCTAACACGGAAACAAAGAGAAGGAAAATATTTTCACATTTGCATGTACACTACAAAGCTTTAAGCTTTAAATGGCATGCTACAACAAACATAAAATTTAAAATCTATACATTCAGATGAGTAAAATGTTTTGTTAATATGTCACATCTGTTAACTTCAATGAATCTAGAGAAAAGCAAGTATCATAAGTGCATTGTAATGTTAGAAATATAGAGGATTTCCTGAAAGAAACAATCATGAAAAGCTACGATTGGGAGTTCCTGTTCCCTCCCCACTTCCCAAGTTACTGAATCAGCCATGGTTTCTCAGACTGCTCCTGAGCAACACACTATTTTAGGGGCTTACAAGTCCCATAAATGTAGGATGGGACGTGACTTCCCCAGCTGCCACTAGGGAGTTCTTTTGCTGTTTTCTTTATATTAGGGTCTTCAGAACGTCAACCTCAGCTGTCTTCTTGCTCCATATACTCTCTCTGGGCAATCTCATTCACTCCCATAACTGGAGTTATCACACATGGCTCACACTTCTTTCCTAAGCTCCAGCTGAGATCCCCTATCCCTAACTGTCGATTGAACTTCTGCACCAGATGTTCATACTGGACTCATTATGCTGCCACCGAAACCTACTCCTTTTTCTTTTTAATCCCAGTATATAAGAGTATTGCCATGTACCCAGCTGCTCAATGACTGAATCTTGGAATGTTTCTGACTACTCTGTTTTTTTCCCATGACCTCCTTCAAAATGTCACTAGAACCTGTGTGGTCTCTACCTGCAAAATGTTTTTATTCTTTCTTCTCACTCCTTTCTCTCCTTTCTTTCCTTCCTATCTTCCCTCCCTCCCTTTTCTAATTCATCAACTATTTTAACACACAATGTTATAGGTACTGTACTAGCTGAGCAAGATATGAAGGTAAATAGAACAGCCACAACCCATGGCCACACTTACAGCTTACAATCTAGTGGGAAACACAGATAAGTGAGCAAATATAATAGATACACCCGTAACAAGTGCTGTGATATGGGACATCCAAGATGCCTGAAGATTTTAGCAAAGGGCTCAGGAAGGCCCACCACACACTGTGATATTTACTGGGGGATATCAAGGACTTAAGGAGGTAAAGGGGAAGAGGAGGAAGAGGAGTGTTCCAGATGGAGAGAACAGTATGTGTAAAGACTTGAGGGTAATCGTGAGCTGGAGTGCTGGGCAGGTCTGAGAGAAGTCAAAGGCTAGAGCAGGAATGAGGGAAGGGAATGGTAAGAAACAAAACAAAAATGGCAGGCAGGGTCTAGCCCTGGCAAAGCCTTGGAAACCACTTAGAAGAGTCTGGACTGTTTCCTAAAAGCACCGAGAAGCCACTGCAGTAGAGGAGTCATAGGATCAGATGTTGATTTTTGGAAAATCACTCTGCTATTATAATGATCTGGCAGAGAGAAAGAATGAAAGCACAGGAAAGCAGTTTGGAAACTCCTTCAACCAAGAGGAGATGATGGTGGCTTCAACTAAGGAGCAGAAGAAATGGAGGGATTTAAGAGATATTTAGGGAAAAGAACTAACAGGATTTGGTGATGGACTGGATGTGGGGATGAAGAGACAGAGAAGTCAAAGTTTCTATCTTGGGCAACAGGGGGAAGGTGGTGCCATTTACTGACAAATGAAACAGGGGAGAAGTGCATTTGCTGGGTGGGGGAGGGAAATCTAGTTTTAAAAACAGGCAGTTTAATTTTGGATTGTTTACTTTGAAGTGCCTGCTTCCCATATCTGCTCCTTCTTCTCCAATGCACTGTCACTACTCAAGGGAGGCCCATCGTCTTGCTCCAAATCTTAGAAAAGATCCTACTTGGTGTCCCTCCTCCACACTCACAACAGGCCAGCCCACAAGTTGTTTAGTTATTTTTCTAAAACAGAGATCTCATCAGGTCATTTTTGACTTCATTTTAAAAGCTCTGACAGTTCCTTTGAGGAAATGCTAAAAGCATAACCTCAGAAGGAATTTCTGTAAATATCCTGAGCAAAAAGGAACAATTACAATGATCTGCTCTTTCCAATCGTAGTTTTCGCCTAGAACAGAAAATCCTGAGGATTACTTTAATTAAATAAATACATAAATAGTATCTTATTTTTCCACCATAAAAGTTACACATACTCATTTTCCTTACTGGGAAATATAAAAAACAAAACATTACCCAATGTACAACTGCTAAAACAAATCTGCTACCATTTTCATTTTGTTCCTGTGAATATTTATCTTTACTTGTCATTATTCTGTATGTAAAATGTGTATTCTTTAATAAAAACTAGGATGAAATAAATAGCTTTTACATCATTATTAACTCTTAATGAGGATAATATTTAGTGAGTGAAAATTTAAAAAGGGAAAAGGAAGCTGTGGAATGAGAGATCCGAAAAAATACAAACTGCCTTGGGACACCTAGGTGGCTCAGTCGGTTAAGCGTCTGCCTTCAGCTCAGGTCATGATCCCAGGGTCCTGGGATCGAGTCCCGCATCAGGCTCGTAGCTCCACGGGAAGCCTGCTTCTCCCTCTGCCTGCAGCTCCCCCTGCTTGTGCTCTCTCTCTCTGTCAAATAAATAAATAAAATCTTTAAAAAAAAAATACAAATTGTCTCATGAGAATGGTGCTTTCTTTTACATTACTGTTCTGTCTCATTGTGTTCTTTCTGACAATCTACTGGAGAGAAGGACCTTTGAAGAGGTAGAAGTCAGATGGCCCTTTAACTACAGGATTAAGAGAAGTAGGGAATATATTATGTCCCACAGACAGGAATCAAACAGATAGGAAGTAAACATGCTTTCAGTTTCTGTAAGAGAAAAGATCAGGGACCATGACTTTAAGGACTTTGAAAGATTCTGGGATTCTTTCAAATTCCTCAGGTTTATTATTTTAGTTATCCTGTTTCCTCAGAGAGATTAGCAGTAAAATCCTTTAAAGAAAAAGGCTGTAGACTTGTCTTCCTGGACAAGAAGAATATCCATAACTTAGAAACACCATCTGTATCTCATCAAGGGGAAGGAGGAGAAGGGAGTAGAGCAGGAGAGAGGACCTAAAGAGGAATGGAGAGCAGGCAAGAAAAGATGAGTCTAGGGATGGGGTTTGGGCTAAGAGTAAATGTCCTCGAACTTAGATGTTGAAGGATCCCTGCTGTAGCAGGTAAACTTGCAAACTGCTGTGTCAGCCCTCTGTAAGTCTCACTCAAACAGGTACTTTTTTTTTTATTTTTAAAGATTTTATTTATTTATTTGAGAGAGAGAGCATGAGCAGGGGGAGGGGCAGAGGGAGAAGGAGAAGCAGACTCCCCGCTGAGCAGGGAGCCCGATTCGGGGCTCAATTCCAGGAACCTCAGCTGAAGGCAGACGCTTAACAGACTGAGCCCCCCAGGCACCCCCTCATTCAAACATGTTCTTCATCAACCAACAGCCTCCAGAACCTTTGTGCTTCCACATCTTTGCTTATGTTTTTTGTTCTGACTAGAACAGCCCATCCTTCCCCCATCCAGCCATCTTCTTCCACTCACTCCTTAGTGTTCTGATGAAATGTCTCACTTCCCAGAAGCTTTGCCTGACTTTCCCATTCTTTTTTCTCCTTCTGCTCTGAGCACCAGAATGGTTTTCCCCTTTGGGTTCCTAAACCACTGTCTGACAGCACTCACCACACTGTACTCTAGTAACGTGTCAGGTGCATCGGCAAGAGGACTGGCTCCATGGGGCCAGGATCAGCCCCCAGTTCATGTGCCTCTCACTGGCGCCTCACATATAACCCGCAGGGAATAACTACGAAAATTTGAGAAAAGAAAGTAAGAAAGGAAAGGGAAGTCATGCGACGTGCTCCTGCTAAAGGAGGGAGAAAGCTGTTCCAGGAAGCTTCTGCTCCCTTTGAGCAAACAAAGAGGAGGAAGCTAACATTTATGGAGCCCTCTGCTGTATGCATACACACCCCTTCAGTGCTTAATCACTTGAATCCTCACGCCAGCCCATGTGAGTCGGAGGTAATGTACCTGTTTTGGAGAGAAGCAAAGTTAAATTCTAAATAGTTAAGAACCTTGCACACAGTGGGATTTGAAGGCACATCCATTCTGATTGAACAGATTGGGCTGTTTTCTGTTTCGCCATACTGCAAAGAAAATGTCAAGACGTTGCCTCCCTGAACTGATGTACATGGGAGTTTAAATCCTGATGTCACAGAGTCAAGATCAGTGACTCCAAGGTTATAATAGCCTAAAACATGTGTCCAGGAACTCCCTGTATAGAATCCAAGGTTCAAGAGGGAGAACACTAAGAAAGTCAAATGGGATCTTTCCTTCTGCAGTAATTTTTAAAATGGACTCCAAGGAGTGTTTACCACTGCTAGTATTCGCTTTCCCTCACGTGTTTCTCTGAACTTAGGGCATTCCTTCCAGTTCCCCCTAATTCTTTAATAACGTTCGTGGAGTTAGATCAGTCTGTTTAGTATTTATAGATGATTTCTGCCTAGTGTCCTCATTTCATTTTTTAAAAAGCCACTATATGATGGTCATTAACAACTACCAACGGCAGTAAAAAATACCAAACTAAAGAGACTAATATTACAGTAAAATCAGGAGAAATAAATGACAGCTGCTTTTTTTAACCTTAAAATGTCCATCAAATGTTGAACTTTCTAATTCTTTGCTTCCACTTGAAAACCTTAATATAAGAGCAGTTAAGAGACCTGGATTATGCTCTCTGCTTCATCTGTCCCCAGATGGAGGTCTCTACCACCATCTGAGCCTAGATTTGCTCATTTGAATATAGAGGGCCTAGACAAGCTGGTCTCTAAACACTATTTTTATTCTAATATTCTGTAATCCCATAATAAAATGTGAAATTACTGCTCTATGAATCTTTGGAAATTTCTTATTTTCTGAATTCTCTCAGCAAACATACATTACTTAGGTAATCACAAAAAATTTTATTAAAACGGAATAGTAAACCATCCTAAACATTTGCACAATGTCTTCCCTGTCACAGAGCCAAGGAACAGCACCCAAAAGTCAGATGAGAAGACATACATTTCAACTGCACTACAGGTTTGCTTGGCTCAAAAATACACTGACTTATAAAGCTTTCTGTCTAAGTCATAACCTCTTTTTCAAACAGGAATAATAAAAGCCACATCCCTGCAATATCTCTTTGAAATACTGTGTTGCTATAAACGGCAAAGGTATACTCTTAGGTAGTTTGGTCATTAGGTATGACCAAAGAAGCTATGACAAATACTGTGGGGGGGAAAAGAATCAATGTATGTGCAAGAGCAAAATACAGATTGAGAATAACTGCAGGAAAAAAATTCACTAAGAAACACTGGATCAACAGACTAAATATGAGAGACAAGGTGGTAGAATGGTAAAGAATTTCCAGATTGCAATTCAAGCAACTTCACTAAGCAAGGGGTTGGAGAAGGGACACAACACAATGTAACATAAAATAAAGATGAATGTCACTGTATTTGATAAACCCAAGTATTTCATAGGCTTGGGGCTCCCAGGCTGCTGGGGCTACTGGAAGCACAACATACTCAGTTATCAAATTCTCTGCCGCCACTACCAGCTGGGTACTACAGGCAAGAAGATTTCGGGACAAAGTGTTCAGTCCCTTCACAGGTACTAGACAATTACGCTGGCATGGCAACATGGTATTTTTCTGATGTTGCATGGTAGTAACCTGCCAGGGCTCAGTTCAAATGATTAATTAGCAAAATTCTCACATTCTTTAATTTTGGCAATAAAATATTCACAGTCTCTCTGTGAATTATACTAAATAATTATACTATAATTATACTATAAATATTATACTATAACTATAAATTATAATTATACTAAATAATTCAACAAACATGACTTTATTAGGAGAAAAACTAAGTCCATGATCACAGTAAGCCTATGATTAATAGGTGGAATGAGATACAAAGAATTATATAGAATTATATAGTAATAACGCACATAGAGTTCTGCTTAGTTGGCACTAAATATATGTTTACTGATTTTCATCATGTATAAATATCTCAAAGTCAAAGGCTACGAAGATCAGAAAAGAAAGCAGTTATTTCTAGCCTGGAAAAAAAATGGATATGGTTTGATGTCATTGTACAAATTAATCAGGGACTTAAACTGGCTTAACAAAATATACTCTATACAGTATTTCCTCAGAAGTTTATCAATATTGGTATAATTCTGAATAAAATGTTTATATTCATGAACATTTGTTAGCACCTCTCAGGATAAAGAGAACAGGAAGGTATATCTTTCCTTTTTCAAAGAGACTATATATTTCCTTTTTCAGCTAAATACAATTACCAGCCTTTGTTTAAATGCTGACTGAAATGAACCAACTGTAAAATGACACTTTTGGAAATAACTGAGGAAAACTGAAAAGAGAGTATCATAGTATATTCAGGGATTATTATCAATTTGCTAAGTGTAATAATGAATTGTGGGTATATTAGAAATAAATACTGAGATAGCTATGAGAAAAATGCATTATGTAAAAGAATAATGTATGAAAAGACAACATAAAAAAGTGTAGGGGAAATAGATAAAACAAGTTGGATAAAATGTTAATTTTTGAGGCTAAGTAACTAGCACAAAGGGGTTCATTATATACTCTAGTTTTTGTAGAAAGTTAGAAAATGCCCTGTACTCCATATATGAAGCATTGTCCTGGCCTACTGTAAGCACTCAACCAAAGTTAGCAATTACACAGTATTACTGTTGTTGCTATTGTTACTATTGTTACTAGTGTAAGCATTAACGTGCTGTGTTGGAAAAATAAGTTTGAGCTTGGGAGGTCTGAGCCTTAACTCTGCCATAACTACCTAATATGATCTTGAGCAAATATTTTAACCTTTTTGAGTTTTAGAAGGCTGATTTGTAAAATGTATTTACCTCAAAAGGCTGTTGTAGAACTAAATGACATGATTTTAAAAAAAGGAAATTGGAAATTATAAAATGTACAAATATTACCATTTTTAACCCTTACTCATAAGAAACTTATAATTCAATTGTAGATGAAATCAAATACATATCACAACAACTTTTAAAAGAGTGAAAAAATACTATAAAATTTCAGGAAAAACCAAGATTATTTCAGTTTGGGAAAGACTAAGAAAGGCTTCACTGAAGAAGAAACATCAAACATGCTTTTGAAAACTGGCAGGACTTTCCTTGGCAAAGACAAGGGGAAGCACCGTATGAAGCAAACAATATGAAAAAAGGTGTGGGAGGGGGTGCCCGCAAAAGGGCCTGGTTTACTCTGGGAGGGTAAGAAACTCGAATTTGGAAGAATTAAAATTATAAAAGGAGTTTGGAACCAGGTCACAATTTGTTTTGAGTGTGCCTATGAAAGAGATTTTATCTGATAGGCAAACAGGAGCCACTTATAACTTTGAGCAGGAAAATAAAATTAAGAGTTATTTTCTAATGATGGAACTGAAAAGAATACCTAAAGAATCAGTACTGTAAAAACATGAAGCACATGAAAGTCAGGGACAGAGGAGACATCCTATATGAAAATCAGCCAGAGCTGACTTTTTATTTGGTAAAGACATACACAATAGAAATTTGATAAGGGCAAACAATATGAACTGTGGAATCCAAGGAGATCTTAAGTATGAAAATTTCACCACACCACTATTTTGGTAAAATGATACAAAGGGCTGGCTCAAAAATGAAGAAAGAAAGAAACCAAAAAAAAAAAAAAAAAAAGGAAGGAAGGAAGGAAGGATGGGAGGAAGGAAGGAGACAAATCTGGCAAATTACTAGATTATATTCATTTAGAACTCATTTTGTTTATTTATTTTTTTTATTCTTATGTTAATCCCCATACATTACATCATTAGTTCTAGATGAAGTGTTCCATGATTCATTGTTTGTGCATAACACCCAGTGCTCCATGCAGAACGTGCCCTCCTCAATACCCACCACCAGGCCAACCCATCCTCCCACCCCCCTCCCCTCTAGAACCCCCAGCCTGTTTTTCAGAGTCCA
>NC_138371.1:127872826-127885894 GCF_054177405.1 Leptonychotes weddellii | reverse complement strand
ATAAACATTCAAAATCTTACTCCTTCTTTATTAATCCACTCACCACATACTTGCTCAGCATTCACTATCTGCCAAGCACATGCTATTTGCTGAAGACTCAAAATAAAGAAAAACAGACTTTACTTTAGTGGTGTGGAAAACACATTTAAAAAATCGATTTCAATACCATGTGGCAAGGGGACCACAGGACATAGAAGAGATGGTAGAGAAGCCCCTAAATATTCAAGAGACACCAAAGACTACTGCTTCAAAAGGAAGTACAGACTAAAAGGAAATCATAACATATGCAACAAAAGCAAATGTAATCCAAAGCCACGGTTCCTTGAATTGGTACAGCTAAAATTTTTCATTAGTGGTTAATTCATGATACTTTATGAAGCAAAGGTACATCTGGAGACAGGCGACAGCAAGTCCCTCAGGGCCACTATGTAAAGTTCACAGCAGCCCTGCGGTCCTCACTGTCCATGTCACAAACACCATGGCAACAGACACTGTGTTCAAGGGCACAGTGGCTCTCCCTGCTACTGAATTTCCTACGTTCTCAAATGCTGGGAGGTCTTTTCAACCTTTGCTACCATGGGGTTTTTCAAATTGTCTCTTATAACAAAGTTTCCTGGTTCTTTTTTCTTTATTCCTTTCCACTACATGGGCAGAACACAATACCATCAGTGCTTGGAAATAGTCTATTTTCCTTACAATCGTGTTTTTGTCTTTCTTTGATAGGCAAGATTGTTTTCCTTCTTTGTGTCTTAAAAGTAACTTTATTGTCTGCTCATTTGTCCACTGCTTGTGTAAGAGCATTAATGCTCTGGAAGAGAAGTAAAACTTACATTAGTTAATGGGCTATAGAATGGATACAAAACAAATCCAGGTTATGTCTTTGCCTATTTCATAGGTAATAATTACAGTTTTGACAGATTTCAAAATACTGGATCAAGATTTTTATTGAGAAAGAAGAATTTGCCCAGATACCTTCTATACTGCTAATATAATGTAGGGATATAAATTATGGTACTCACTGAACAACAAATATGATTGGGAAATGGCGGATAAAAAGCTTAATTTTTCTAACTCCTTAATATAGTAAAAATAGTAAGAAGTGGGGCACCTGGGTGGTACAGTCAGTTAAGTGTCCGACTCTTGGTTTCAGCTCAGGTTATGCTCTCAGGGTCGTGAGATTGAGCCCCAGGTGGGGCTGCGCACTCAGCGAGGAGTCTGCTTGGGATTCTCTCCCTCTCCCTCTGCCCCCTCCGCTCATGTGTTCTCTCTCTCTCTCAAAGTAAATAAATAAATCTTTAAAAAAAATAGTAAGTAGAAGTTCTTCCAACATTATTAATATAAGGTTATTATTTACATTCAGATTAGGGACCAAATATTAGAGAAAAATTTTAGTATGTTTCTTTTTATAAAATAAATATATAACCACTTAACATAAAATCTGGAAAAGAAAAAACTCCTACATTATGGGTAATTTTCTCTGGGAAAACATTCTTATTAAAGTGAACATCTATAGAAAAGCTTTCTGGATATACACTTATTTCTGTGTCTTAGTGGAAGGTCCATAATTATTGGTTAGTTTACAAGTGAGAAATTATCTACTTTCCTCCTAAAAAAGGAAAAGTGAACAAGAGAAAAATATTAGGAATTTTCAGGAAAAGGAAAGGAATATGTAGAAAAGAATGCACAGGATACATTCTCTTTGAACTACTGAAATAATTTAACAGGAAAGCAAAAGAGAGGATGAGTATTAGTTCATTTTGTTTTTCGTTTAGTGATATATTCATTTTATTTACCTGGAGTCTAGAGCATGTGCACATATAAAATATATTACCCTAATCACAGTAGTAACTCTTCCAATTTTCAAGTGTCTTGGGAAAGAATTTAAAAGTTTACAATGCCTTAATAAAAGATGTGTCAACACTTCATTTGGCATCATCTGAATTGAACTTAGCAAATTACAAAAATAATTAAACAACAGTTTCATTGTGGAGTTAATTACCACAATGTAAGAGGAGATTTATTCATAAATGCAAAGCAATGATCTTACCTGAATGTTGTCATAGAACAGAACATCAGGCACTTTCATTTTCTCATGGGCATTATAGATCAGTGCACTAACAGCCCCAATCCTCAGGGATCCAGATGCTGTTTCACCTAAACATTTCACACAGGACGAAGAATTACTCGTAGCACTGTGCTCAGAGAAGCCAAGTCCAATGTGAACATAACACAACATAGCATCTTTAATATCTTATGGGCTCATTAAGGAATTTCAATTTAATATCTAAAAGAAGTAAGTTTGAAGGTGGTAATAAAACATAATAGCTCTACATAAAATGCCTAAAATGTTCTAAAAGATAACTAATTTTATATAAAATAATGCATGTTAGCAAACAACAGAGATACAATTAGAGAAGAACCCCAGAACTCCGTTAAGCCACCTCCATGAGCTTGTTTTGTCAGAGACTATAACACATAAAACAAACCAAATATACATTCAAAAGCTCTGAAGTACTCTGAATATCATTTTGGGGGACCCACCCATTGAAAAACTCCAAGTGAGAACCCCCTGGAATTCTAGTAAAAAATACTGATTAATCAACTACCCCAGACCTCTGAAATTATGATTTCCAGGGATGGTCTAGGAGATCTGTATTTTCAAATAAGCACCCCAGGTGTTACACAGCTATTCTGTGATGATTACTATTGTGTCATCTCCTATTTGCTTTAAACAGTTGGTCTAGAATAGAATATGAGTTCCTGACAGCCAGCAAACCCAATAATAAATCTGAAGTCAAGGAACACATCTCATATACATTCTCTCCATGGTTAATAATCATAACATTAATGGTAGTAGTTTTTATAATAGTACTGATGATCACAATAGAAACTATCATTTATTGAGGACCTTCTATGGGCCAGATCTCAAACCAGAAGCTTCATTGTTTTCTCATATAATTTCATGTAATTCTCAACAATGAGACAAGAACTATGAGGAAGCTAAGGACATAAATTAAGTAATTTGCTTACAACCACCCAGCTAACATGGACAGAGCTAAAAATAGAACTTAGTATAGTCTAATATTCTTTCTGCCAAGTAGGGTATGTTTAATCCTTTGACTCCAAATAATACTCCATCCTGTGGAAATACCCGAGCAAGCAGACAGATTATCATGATGCCTTAAACAACTGACCCATCTACCACCTTCCCACCCTGCCACCCTTCAAATAAGAAAACTGCCCTTTTGTGCTAAAGCATTTTGAAAGACAAGTGGAGAAGAGCAACATTTGCGTTCTGCAGTACCACGAACGATTTTGAGCTAAAAATAATTAAACTGTCACCCTGTTTAATCAGTGTTCAGTGCTACACTTTTGCCAAAGCACAGGAGACCTCTCCCTCCAATAGATCCTTGCCATTTTCCTTTTATTTACAAGTTCCACAGGGAAGAAAACCTATAAGCTGTCATGCTGAGAATCTACTGTTTATTTACTACCAGCAGGGTCTCTGAAACAGACCCAATACAAAACTGTGCAGACAAAGACCAGGATTGTGGCAGGAATTTTACTATATGCTTGTATGTTAAGATGACAAACAAAATTTCAGATTCAAGTAGCATCTGATACCATCTATGGTTTAGTTTATGGAACACATCTGTTCAGTAAATTTAGGGCTTCAGGACAATTTAATTCACTCATCTAATGTTTATTGTTAAAATTTCAAGCTTGAAAAGGGAAATGCACTCAGAGGATGGTGATGCTTGTACTTCCCTGGGGGAAACCTGCTAGCTGTCTGCGAAGAAATCTCATAGGATGGCAGTATTTTAGTCCATTCATCAAGGTTCTTAGTCTGGTATACTCAAAACCTAATTTTGTCATGTCAACTGACCACAAACCTGACTCTCAGGAGAATATTAAAGACATATATTCTGATCTATATATAAATTCTGATATATAAAACAAGAATTGAAAATATTACAGTGTAATGAAAGCTGCGCCTTTCATATGGACCCTATGATACACTGGTTGCCATGCCAGCATATTATCTGGAGGGAGAACTACACAGAAAGCTAAATCTTCATCAGGTTATTTGGTGAACCTTGTCCTCTGAACAAGGAGAGTACATTAAATGAATTCTCCTCAAGAGATAAAGGGAACCAGATGAGTCAACAGTCTCTTGGGTTCCTTATCCCCTACGCCAGGCTTAGATGGGAACTGCTGACACTGGCCCGTTACCAAGACTGAACAATCTATTGTCAGAACAACTCAGTTCGTCTTTGGATATGTTAAGAGATTCAGTCAAGTAACGTTATAAGTTTGACTTGTAATGTTCTGTCTCTTTGACCTGGCTCTGCATATCTGGACCCAGATCCATCAGTAGGTGGAATTTTTAATTTTACTCTTAAAAAAGTCATCTCAGGGACACCTGGGGGCTCAGTTGGTTAAGCGGCTGCCTTTGGCTTGGGTCATGATCCCAGGGCCCTGGGATCGAGCCCCACGTCTGGCTCCCTGCTCGGCGGGGAGCCTGCTTCTCCCTCTGCCTGCTGCTATGCCTACTTGTGCTCTCTGTCTCTCTGTCAAATAAATAAATAAAATCTTAAAAAAAAGTCATGTCATTTAACACCAAATTCTTGTCTCAGTAGCCCCAACTATTAAAAACACCTACCACAAAGAGAGCCACAATAAGTGCTCATTAGAGAGGGGGTCCCACATTGGATTTTTGATAGAATAGGTACTTATCTCAAAAAGTAGAGAAACTTTCGTTGTGCTCTAATTGAAGAATAAGGAACTTCTATAGGAAGAGCTAAACCATCCCAAAGTTCAAAATACGTATGGTTATCCAGAAGAAAAGTACCACAAAAGACAATATGAATAGAAATGGAAGGAGTAAGAAGGCATGAAATGGTACTCTGAATATTATTTTATTTTACATCAACCTAGAACAGTTTCCTGAACATATCCCACAGAACTAGTGGTCCTCAAAATGTAAATGTTTTGCAAAGAAAGCAGAATTCTAGATTCTATGGTGACATATATTTGGAAAAAAAAAAAAAGGTAAAACCAAATCATTCAAGTTTCTTTAGAGCAGGAATTCTCAGAGCCTTGAATATGTTTGTGTCAGTTGTGACTCTTTGGAGGAGGACCTGTATCTGGTATGCACTGAAATAAAGGAAATATTCTTTTTTTTTTTTTAAGATTTGAGAGAGAGTGCGCACGCACATGCACGAGCATGGGGGAGGGGTAGTGGGAGAGGGGAAGCAGACTCCCCGCTAAGTAGGGATGATCCCAGGACCCCGAGATCATGACCTGAGCTGAAGGCAGATGCTTAGCCAACTGAGCCACCCAGGCAAATAAAGGAAATATTCTAAGATTTAATTTGTAAGTGGGTTTCAATTTAAAAATTAATAAATAAAAGATTGATTTCTTCAACCCAATACATAAAACAAAGTAGATGGAAAACAAAACCACTTTTTATTGATATTAAAATAATCATACAAATGTTTGATAATAATTATTTCACTAAAAAAAGAAACAAGTCAAATACTTACATTTGTAATCCTCCAGTTCTGGTTCCTGATGATTATCAGTACTTACTTCTATTGCAGCATCTGCCAGGTTTTTTTCTAATGCTGACCTTGCAAGGTTTGGTAAGAACCTGATGGGGCCGGGAGGACAGAATGATAAAGTCAAAGCTTTCTGTGATTTCTAAATATTTTTTGGCACGTACACACACAAACTCTCTCTCTCTTTCTCTCCTTCTTCCTCTCTTTCTATCTCAAGACAACCAATTAAGGAAGCTCAGTCTTGAGCTGTGAAATCCAAATAATAAAAAATTTTGAAATAAATATAAACTTCAAGGACCTGTGAAGATGAATATCTGTTTATCTCCTTTAATAAAACTTACATGTAATTAGCAGTATTCACGTATATACAACATTTTACAGGACAAGACTTAAAATGATTTGCTTTTTAAAATGGATTTAGTATACTTAACAAATCTTGTTTAATTGTTTAACTGGATTATCAAATTTTCTTAAATAGATAAAATAACACCTTAACTGGCTCCAACTTGGCAATTAGAAATTCAAATTAGTGGAAGTGGATTAATGATGTTTGCTTTCTAACACAAATTATTCAATTTAGGATTATACAGCTTGGTCTTTCCTTCCATTTAAAAAATATACCTGCCTGTCTTCTATACATATGCTGCCAAAGCAACAATCTGGTGAGTGACAGAGGCATTCTTCATTTACAAATAGATGGTATGAACATCATGGGCTTAATGAAAATGGAGTTTCCTACCCACACAAATAAAATTGTATCTGGAATTTACGATCCCAAGTGAGCCCGCAGAAATGATTTTTAACCTATTACCTGTGCTATACTACTATAAACTAACCACTATGTGCCATGATAAACATACTAAGAACATCACACTTCTAACTTGGGTTTTCCATAGCTCTAAATCCTTTGTGGTGGATTAGAATCAGCCTTGAGTATAAGCTCTAATAAAAGAGATGCTGGTGTAAGCAAAAAGGCAAATGAATAAGCGTGTGAGGAACTGATGGATTTCCTCTCTGTAATAGAATTTACGTAGCTGACCCTATCTCCCAACTACCTCCTCATTTTGGTTCCAGGCTATGATGGGGGGATTTATATCACTCTGGGTCAGTAGCTCAACAGTTAAGCATCAAGTAAGACTTACTGTTGTTCATCTCTGACCTTTCATCATAGTTCTTAGATTGTTGCCTTGTTTAAAACCAAGGCCTCACTTTATCTCTCAGACCCAATAACTGGGCTTTTAGCTTGTTTCCTGAGCCCTTGTCTTGGCACCATGCCCGTCCGACCTGCCTCTCTCCACTATACCATAAACTAGAGTCTGGCCTGGTGACAGCAGGCTCTGCAGCTGCATCTCCATTACTTCCTGTCAGACTACCTTGATTGACAATAACCACGTTCAAGCTTAGGCTGTGTGCTATTCCCAGAAACCCCTTACATCTACATAGTCTGCTCTCAACACATCCTCATTTGCCCCCATATTGGAACATTTCTAGATTGTCCTCCAAAGCCTGTAGAGAACTGCAAAAAAGGCATGTATGCTTCCCTTCCAATGTCAGTGACAGACACTGCTTGCCAATGTGATACTCTTTTCTACTGAGATTGAACATGTTTCAGAATTATTTTCAACCTCACACCCAGACAGCACTACCAAATAATCAGAAGTAGTATGGAAGTTGAAATATATTTACCTCTAGAATTTATATTTTAAAAGATACTGACTCACCCCACAAATGACAAGAAAGTATGTCAGGTAGTATGAGCTCAACCTTAATTTTTTCTAGGTTTCAATTTTTTCTAGTTAATGGCTTCTTTTTCCATTGCTCACTGATATTTTCTACTTGCTTTTTCCTCTCCTTCTGTGGCCTTTTGTAAAATAAGTGAGTAAATGAATGAAATATCGCTCTATCTATCCTACTTTCCTAGAACACAAACAAATACATATTCTACTGTAAAGTTTTCAAGGGTATTTATCATCATGAGCATCATAGTGCCTTTTAAAAATCATTATCATCATTATATTCATTTACTACCAGCAAAAATAGAATTGGAAAGTCTCCAGTCTCTATGGTCTTGGTTGTAACAAAAAACTAAAGAAAGATTTAACCATATTATGGGAAACACAGAAACAGAAGTAGTTACCCTAAGCCAACTCAAATAACTGTGTCATTGTCACAGAAGTGAGATACAATCTTTGCATTAAAGAATAAGATAGGATTTCTCAAGATGGTAGCATGAGAAGCTAGAGTAAGGATAGGAGATGCTCCCAAATTACCAGTGCTGGGAAGATGGGTGTTGCTATTAGTAGTAAGAGTGGGAGAAAAGACTGTGGGTCTCAGGGATTATCGGACAGCCTTTGACTTCTATTTAGAGTGTATAATTACTTAATTAATTGATTGATACCTGTGATTTTAAATCTTAAGTTTATAAACAGCACTGGAATATTTAAGACAACTTATGGCTCATCCTATTTATAAAGTTAATTATATTTGTGAGTAATTTACTTTTCCGGGAAGGTTTTATTTGTTAATTCAGACATGTGAAGTACTTAAAAGGAAATAGGGCATATAAAATTTTTTAACAAATTTCAGATGTTTGAAGATGCTTAATGTAACCAAGATATCTGGAAGATAAATGGAACCAAACATTTTTCAAAGCCCCATTAAAATAATTCAGATCTGCCAGACTTATAAAGTAAGCTGAATAACAGAAAAACCTAAAGAAGATCTAGGTTTCTTAAATTATAGCCTTAAAACACTGAACAGTAATGTTTTTTTTAAAGTAGATGTCATTAATTTTATGTCACAAGGGAATTCTTGAAAAATATTGTATTTTGGTGAATGGGAAAATTTCTCCATTACCTCAATGTCAGAGACAGTTAATCTTCATTTCTAATTCTTAATACCTCTGCCTCAAATTTCTATGCTAAAGGATCGTCACTCCAAGATTTTCTGTAAGTAAATACTGTAATGGAATGCAAAATACTTGAGTGGAATAGAACTCATTCCAGGAACTTCTAGTTAATGCTTCTATAATAAAAGAACTTTTGGAACATAAAATATCTGATAACTTCCTCATCTTGTAAAATCCTTCTTCCCTTTGGTTTCTTAGGTTTTCAACTATCCAGAAAATGAATTATACATCTAGCTCCAAGACTTGGTGTACATATTTTGGATATGAGGATGAGGTACTAGGGAACCATTCCCTCAGATGAAGAAATGTTCCAGTCTGAACTTAACTGGCATAAACAAATAAATGAAAAGTATTTTAAAATTAAATTAATAAGACTTTTAAAAGCCAAGCTAATATTCAATAAATTTAATGTTTAACAAACTAACACTAGAGAATTTCTTTTGATTTTGTTTGCTAAAGAATAGATGTCATGAATATAAACTATTCATTTAAAAAAACATTTGTGAAATTCAATTTTCTTTTCACTGCTTCAATATGGAATGAGGTCATTAAAAAAAGAAAAAAAAACTTTATGCAGCAATAGATTTTTTTTCCTTTCTGTGATTGTGCTATCATGAATAGAAGGTTAGTAAAAAAGGTTTTTGAGTTTGTAGGCTTGCTAAAGTCAACAGATAATGCATAAACAAGATAGCTGTTTCACTTTTTGCGAAGTGTAATAGGGTGGTAACAAAACAGGGTTTAATGTGGTCAGTTGATAACACTGGAAAAGTTAGCTATTTAATTCAGTGAAATATTTATGAGTATGAAAAGGAAGTAATTTTAAGTTTTTAAATTTTTTTAAACTATGAAATATTTCAAGCACATAGAAAATTATAGAGACTATTAAGCATTCTATTAATCTCTCTCCATTCCTGGGTAATTCTCACCCTAAACTGGTGTGTATTTCTCCTGTCCATATTTTTATTCTGCTATACATGTATGAATTAAAAATATATTGCATTGGGGCACCTGGGTGACTCAGTCGTTTAAGCATCTGCCTTTGGCTCAGGTCATGATCCCAGAGTCCTGGGATCGAGTCCCGCATTGGGCTACCCGCTCAATGGGGAGTCTGTTTCTCCCTCTCCTTTGCCCCTCCCCCTCCACTTGTGCTCTGTTTCTCACTTTCTCTCTCTCAAATAAATAAAATCTTTAAAAAAAAAAAATATATATATATATTGCATTTTTGTTGTATTTAACATTTTCATAAATGGCAATAATACCAAATCTCCTCTTGCAAATTGTTTTTCTACTTGATATTAAACTGTCATGATTGATACACACAGATCTACTTCATTTTAATGACTGTTTAGTATCACATTATATAAATATGTCAATGTATAGTCATTCCCTACTGTTTCCAATTTTTCATTGTTACAAACAATGATACCATGAACATTCTTACACATGCCTCCTTATCCATTCATTTAAGTCTTTCTCTGAGGTGATATCAAGAAACAGAATTGTCAAATCAAAGAGTATTAATATACTTAGGCATAAAGATACTGTGAGATAACCACAAAGTGATGAGACTTCCATTCCAACAGCAGTAATATAATTCCATTTTCTTTTATTCACAAAAAATGTTAATTTTTACAGGTAAAAATTATAAAAGTATGAAATGATAGCTGATTATTGTTTTAGATCTCATTTTCCTGATTAATAATGAAATTGAGCACCTTTTCTTTTTTTTTTTTTTTAAAGATTTTATTTATTTATTTGAGAGAGAGAGAATGAGAGAGAGAGAACACCTGAGAGGGGATAGGGTCTCAGGACAAAGCAGACTCCCTGCCGAGCAGGAAGCCCGATGCGGGACTCGATCCAGGGACTCCAGGATCATGACCTGAGCCGAAGGCAGTCGCTTAACCAACTGAGCCACCCAGGCGCCCGAGCATCTTTTCAAATGTTTGTTGGTCATCTGAATTAACTTGTATGCATGCCTATTCATCCTTTGCCCATTTAGTGTTGATTCTTTCATCTCAATAATTTGTATACTTTACAGTCCCTGAATACTAATCCTTTTGTGATTACAAGTCTTATCAAACATTTCTTAGTTTGTGGCTTATAACTTGTAGAGTGGCTTATAGTGTTTCTGTCATCTATCTGGATTTTACTTTTTTTGTATGGGATAAAATGGATATTTTTTATTTTTAATCATTTATTGACAAGTCCTTCCATTCCCATACTGATTTATAATGCTACTTTTGATATACACTAACTTCCTACAGATGTGTGGGGTCTGTTTCTGGTCTTTGTAGTCTATTCTAATAGACTGTCTTTTCTTGCACCAATATCATACTGTAACAATGAGTACAGCTTTATGATAGATCCTGATTATCTGATAGAAAAAGTACAACTCCTTAATCTTCTTCAAAATTTCCTTTGCTATTTTTTCCATGCCAATTTTGAGATCAGCTTGTCAAATTCTGTATAACCTTAGTAGTATTTGATTAGATAGAGAATTTGGAGTAGAACAGCTTTACAATACTAAAGCTTCCCTTCCATGAACATGGTATAGCTTTCCTTTTATTTAAGTCCTTTACAACTTTCAATAAAGATTTATGCTTTTCTCCATAAAAGTATTATATGTCATTAGATTTACTCTTAGGTGCTCAAAGCTTCCTACTATTATTCTGAATGGGATTATTTTTAAAAATAATTAGACTTCCTCAATTGACTTTTAGTAGTATATAGGAATGTCACTGATTTGGATTTATAAGTAATCTCACTAAACTCTATTTTTCTAAATGACTTATATATAATTTCTATTGAATTTTTTACATAGTCAATCAGATAACTTTGGGCAAATGCACTGGCTGAAAGTACAAAAAGGTGACATTCTTGTTCTGTTCCTAACTCTAAAGGAAATAGGAGTATTTAACATAAAGATGTTTGCTCTAAATTTTTGGTATATACCCCTTATCAGATTGAAGAATATTCCTTCTCTCCATGGTTTACTATGAATATTCCTGGTTTTCTAAGAATTTGGTTTGTTTTTAGGTTTGGTTGCTGGGTTTTATCAAATCCTTTTTATTCATTCAAAAAAATTTTTTTTCTAATATGTTAATATAGTGAACTAAAAAACAGAATATTAAACTTTCTTCACATTCTTTTTTTTTTTTTTTAAAGATTTTATTTATTTATTTGACAGAGAGAGACAGCAAGAGAGGGAACACAAGCAGGGGGAGTGGGAGAGGGAGAAGCAGGCTTCCCGTGGAGCAGGGAGCCCGATGCGGGGCTCGATCCCAGGACCCTGGGATCATGACCTGAGCCGAAGGCAGACGCTTAACAACTGAGCCACCCAGGCGCCCCTTTCTTCACATTCTTGAGATAATTTAAAATTGCTCATGATTTTAAAAAGATATATATATATATAGTTAGATTATTTCATGATTTGTAATTTTCCTTTCATACATTATTCTTGTTGGGTTCAGGTATCAAAATTATACTAGACTCAAAGTGGATTGCAGTTTTCACTGTCTGTCTACTCTTTGGAACAGTTTATAGAATGCTTTGAGTATGACTATTTCATTCTAATATCCAAAATATATTTCCCCTTAGGCTCCAAAACTGTTTACATTGCTTAGTATTAACTATTTATTTCTATTAACACATATCTATACCCAAGTTCTGACTAAGAAAATACTGGGTAGGTAATGAATCTCTCTCTGTCTATATTTTTTTCAGTTCATGACCCTGAAAAATAAGCAATTGAAGCATTTTCTTTTCTAATTTTCATTTGGAAGCCCAATATTTTTCTACTTAAAAGAAAAGAAGGGCGCCTGGGTGGCTCAGTTGGTTAAGCGACTGCCTTCGGCTCAGGTCATGATCCTGGAGTCCCTGGATCGAGTCCCACATCGGGCTCTCTGCTCAGCAGGGAATCTGCTTCTCCCTCTGACCCTCCCCCCTCTCATGTGCTCTCTCTCATTCTCTCTCTCTCAAATAAATAAATAAAATCTTTAAAAAAAAAAAAAAAGAAAAGAAGAACCAATTTCATTATTTCTCATAATTATCAGTTTTTTAAAAAATTATTCTAAAGACACTGGAAAGGAGCCTCATTTTAGCTGGATACACCATAAGGAGAACAAATTTAAGTTGCAACACAGGAAGCTTACTTTCACTGTAAGAAAAATTGTCATCTAAACTGGAGATTGATAGAGGGCAATTACAGATTCTCCTAAGCTGAAAACAGGTTCTTTTAATTCCTTTTTTATATCAAGGAATGAATGGGACAATAGTCATAACCACCACAAAAATAATTGCCAGATCATATGAAAAGAGTCTAAAAGAAATCTCTGGGCTTCTTGGGTATTGTTACTAATCCCTATTATTCTTTATTTTTAAAAAGATTTTTTATTTATTCATTTGAGAGAGAGAGAGTGAGATCACAAGCACGAGCAGTGGGGAGGGTCAGAGGTAGAGGGAGAAGTAGACACCCCACTAAGCAGGGAGCCTGACGTGGGGCTCCATCTCAGGACCCTGGGATCATGACCTGAGCTGAAGGCAGATGCTTAACTGACTGAGCCACCCAGGCACCCCCCCCTTTTTATTACTTTTTTTTTT